>NC_135327.1:228512561-228814742 GCF_023851605.1 Tamandua tetradactyla | reverse complement strand
CAAGAGACCAGCTCTGCCAGAAATACTAAAGGGAGCACTAGAGACAGATACGAAAAGACAGAAGAGAGAGGTGTGGAGAAGAGTGTAGAAAGAAGGAAAATTAGATATGATATATAAAATACAAAAGGTAAAATGGTAGAGGAAAGTACTACCCAAACAGTAATAACACTAAATGTTAATGGACTGAACTCCCCAATCAAAAGTCATAGACTGATCTTATGAATCTTACAACTGGAGGTGGTTTTATGGACCTTTAACCTAAAGCAAGAGCACTGAAGAAGGAAATAAATAAATGGGAACTCCTCAAAATTAAACAGTTTTGTACATCAAAGAACTTCATCAAGAAAGTAGAAAGACAGCCTACACAATGGGAGACAATATTTGGAAATGACATATCAGATAAAAGTCTAGTATCCAGAATATATAAAGAGATTGTTCAACTCAACAACAAAAAGACAGCCAACCCAATTACAAAATGGGAAAAAGACTTGAACAGACACCTACCAGAAGAGGAAATACGGATGGCCAAGAGGCACATGAAGAGATGCTCAATGTCCCTGGCCATTAGAGAAATGCAAATCAAAACCACAATGAGATATCATCTCACACCCACCAGAATGGCCATTATCAACAAAACAGAAAATGACAAGTGCTGGAGAGGATGCGGAGAAAGAGGCACACTTATCCACTGTTGGTGGGAATGTCAAAGGGTGCAACCACTGTGGAAGGCAGTGTGGCGGTTCCTCAAAAAGCTGAATATAGAATTGCCATACGACCCAGCAATACCATTGCTGGGAATCTACTCAAAGGACTTAAGGGCAAAGACACAAACGGACATTTGCACAGCGTTATTTACAATTGCAAAGAGATGGAAACAGCCAAAATGTCCATCAACAGAAGAATGGCTAAATAAACTGTGGTATATACATACGATGGAATATTATGCAGCTTTAAGACAAGATAAACTTATGAAGCATGTAATAACATGGATGGACCTAGAGAATATTATGCTGAGTGAGTCCAGCCAAAAACTAAAGGACAAATACTGTATGGTCCCACTGATGTGAACGGACATTCGAGAATAAACTTGAAATATGTCATTGGTAACAGAGTCCAGCAGGAGTTAGAAACAGGGTAAGATAATGGATAATTGGAGCTGAAGGGATACAGACTGTGCAACAGGACTAGATACAAAAACTCAAAAATGGACAGCACAATAATACCTAATTGCAAAGTAATCATGTTAAAACACTGAATGAAGCTGCATCTGAGCTATAGGGTTTTTTTTTTTACTATTATTACTACTTTTATTTCTTTTCTCTATATTAACATTTTACATCTTTTTCTGTTGTGTTGCTAGTTCCTCTAAACCGATGCAAATGTACTAAGAAACGATGATCATGCATCTATGTGATGATGTTAAGAATTACTGATTGCATATGTAGAACGGTAGGATTTCTAAATGTTGTGTTAATTTCTTTCTTTCTTTTTTTCTTTCTTTCCGTTAATAAAAAAATAAAAAAAAGTAAAAAAAAAAGTCATAGACTGGCAGAATGGATTAAAAAACAGGATCCTTCTATATGCTGTCTACAGGAAACACATCTTAGACCCAAAGATAAACATAGGTTGAAAGTGAAAGGTTGGGAAAAGATATTTCATGCAAATAACAACCAGAAAAGAGCAGGAGTAGCTATACTAATATCCAACAAATTAGACTTCAAATGTAAAGCAGTTAAAAGAGACAAAGAAGGATACTATCTACTAATAAAAGGAACTATTCAACAAGAAGACATAACAATCATAAATATTTATGCACCGAACCAGAATGCCCCAAAATACGTGAGGCATACACTGCAAATACTGAAAAGGGAAATAGACACATCTACCATAATAGTTGGAGACTTCAATTCCCCACTCTCATCAATGGACAGAACATCTAGACAGAGGATCAATAAAGAAACAGAGAATTTGAATATTACAATAAATGAGCTAGACTTAACAGACATTTATAGGGCATTACACCCCACAACAGCAGGATACACCTTTTTCTCAAGTGCTCATAGATCATTCTCAAAGACAGACCATATGCTGGGTCACAAAGCAAGTCTCAACAAATTTAAAAAGAATGAAATCATACACAACACTTTCTCAGATCATAAAGGACTGAAGTTGGAAAGCAATAGTAGGCAGAGTGCCAGAAAATTCACAAGTACATGGAGGCTCAACAACATACTCTTAAACAACCAGTGGGTCAAGGAAGAAATTACAAGAGAAATTAGTAAATACCTCGAGGCGAATGAAAATGAAAACACAACATATCAAAACCTATGGGGCGCAGCAAAGGCAGTTATTATGTGTTTGTCACTTTTACATATATATTTCATTTAATTTTCACAGTATGCTTTGTTATCTATCTTCCTTCAATGTATGTACTGATGCCATGTATCCAAAATGGCATATAAATCTTGTGTACACATTTTAGTCAACACAGGGGCATTTTTCTTATTTTGTGCTTTCACATTATCTTCGTCTGTTAAGCTCTAAAACCAAGCTGTGATCATTCTCTTTTCCCACTCAGAGAAAGCTACTACAGCAGGATGAGTTACTGAGAATTTAATATAGCAGGACATGAAAACTTTTACTGCTTAAAAGAAGTGTGTCCCTGACTGGAAGTAAACCGTGCTTACTGAAGCCATTAGGTTTCACTATGCATGAAATGGTGGGGAAAAGGGGAGAAAACCAATGTAAATAAATGGAAGTACTGAGGGAAAGGTAAGCTGATGGTGGAGGGGGGAGTTCCAGGAGCTATGAGGTGCCAGGACTTTGGAGGGAGGGGCAGCACTTCTGCCTGGGAGGTGAGCCTGAGCACGTGGAGGCAGTGCTGGGGTGAACCTGGCAGGCAGAGAGGGTAGCTGCCAGTGGGCTGTTTGTCACATCGGAGACCACAGCTGCCACACTGGCCCAAGGAGGGGAACCAACTAACACCAACTCCACTGAGCAACTTGTGTTAGGGATGACATGGGGGCATTGTGACCCAAAGAATGTGTGACAATGGTGGGTGATGGCTTAAAGCCAGTAATTTTGTTGGGAAGATCTACAGATTTGATATTTCTGAACTCTAGTGCTATAAAAAAAGCTAGATCTCTGGGAGACTCTTGAAAAATACTGGTATTTGGTCAATATTTAGAGCAGGCAATTTTAATGCACTTAAAATTAAAATTTTAGTAAAGTAAGAATGCCAAACATGTAAATAGTGAACCAATCTCCAGTTTTCTGAGCTGTCAAATCACTTGGTCCTTTATCTCATGATGATCAAAACAGCCCTAAAGATTATTTTTAATAGCTTCATACAGTAATTCACTCATTGGGGTATCTTCTCTTAAGAGACATTGGTCAGAAAAAGTTTTCAATTTCTTTTTGAAATTTTCCTTAATGGGATAAATGTCTTTAATATACTTAGCAAAATACATGATTTATGGTAGGCAAAGTTCAAATTTACCTTATGGAGTCAGCAGATAGTCTAGATCTACATGCCATACACAAATTATTTGGAAAACATAAAAATGCTTTAGAAAGTTTATGTCAAACAACTAATTTTATTAAAGAGTAAACTAATGAATAATTGAAATATTCAGTGGCAAGCTAGTACTCTCAATGATAAATACATATGTTGACTCCTAGAGTAACAAACAGAGCTTATAACAGAAATTTAGGTTATGAGATGAATTACAATAAAAAGCTTTAAAAAAGAAAATCCTGTTCTTAACAATCAAACAGTTCAATCTAGGTAGTTTTTTAGATAGCTGAAGATCTAACAACAAAAATGTCTCACCAAGAAAAGGGGAAAATTCAACTTCTGCAAGTGGAGAATTCTTAATATTCTCACAGGCAGTGGGGACAGCCAAAGCAATAAGCCAAACCTCCAATCTTGGGGTTTGTTCAAATGAAACTTAATCCCACAAAGCATAGGCTAAGCCTACTTAAAATTAGGCCTAAAAATTACCCCCAACAGAACCTCTTCTGTTGTCCGATGTGGCCTCTCTCTCTCTCTCTCTCTCTGCCAACACAGCAAGCAAACTCACTGCCCTCCCCCTCTCTACGTGGGACATGACTCCCAGGGGTGTGGACCTACCTGGCAACATGGGACAGAAATCCTAGAATGAGCTGGAACTCAGCATCAAGGGATTGAGAAAACCTTGTCAACCAAAAGGGGGAAGAGCGAAATGGGACAAAATAAAGTATCAGTGGCTAGAAGATTCCAAACAGAGTTGAGAGGTTATCCTGGAGGTTATTCTTATGCATTAAATAGATATCACCTTGTTAGTCAAGATGTAATGGAGAGGCTGGAGGGAACTGCCTGAAAATGTGGAGCTGTGCTCTGGTGGCCATGTTTCTTGAAGATAATTGTATGACGACATGGCTGTTGCAGTGTGACTGTGTGGTTTTGAAAGCCTTGTGTTTGATGCTCCTTTTGTCTGCCTTACCAATGGGTAGTAAAACATACGGATTAAAAATAAATAAATAATAGGGGAAATAAATGTTAAAATAAATTTAGTAGATTGAAATACTGGTGATCGGTGAAGGGGAGGGGTAAGGGGTATGGTATGCATGAATTTTTTCCTGTCTTCTTTTTATTGCTTTTCCTGAATTGATGCAGATGTTCTCGGAAATGACCATGATGATGAATACACAACTATGTGATGATAGTGTGAATTACTGATTATACAACAAGAACGGAACGATCATATGATAAGAATGTTTGTGTTTATATGTGGTTATGTATCATAAATAAAAAATAAATTAATTAAAAAAGGAAGGGAGGGGTAAGGGGTATAGTACATATGAATTTTTTCTGTTGTCTTTATTTCTTTTTCTGAATTGATGCAAATGTTCTAAGAAATGATCATGATGATGAATATGCAACTATGTGATGATATTGTGAAATACTGACTATATATGTAGATCGGAATGATCATATGTTAAGAATGTTTGTGTTTCTTTGTTGTCATATGTTTTTTAATTTTAAAACTAATAAAAAAAATTAAAAAAAAACAAAAGTCCCACCAATACTCCAACGTAGTCAAGTTTCTTACTGTTCTGTTAAGACATGGGAAAGATACTCATTTTGATAGGTTTAAAGTCATCTCCTTAGGCAAGAACAGAAAAGTAATAGAGTAAACGACTGTAGTATCATAACAGATGACTTAATAACATAGGCAGAGAAGAAATTGATAAAAAGAGCAGGAAACAGGCTGGTATTTATATGTTGCAAATATTTCCTAAACACCAGCAGCAAAATCTACATTATTATTTACAGCAGTAAATCCTAGAGACAATTATAGATACTGAGGGATGGATGAATCAGTCAGAGTGAAAATTTTATACTTTCCTCAACACAGAGATTTATCTAAAGAGTTAAAAAAAAAAAAGTCACAAAACCCCATTTTCCCAAGGAGCTATGTGCTGGAGCCCACTCAAACGAGACCTTGACAGCCAGTTATGAGACACATCCACCATTAGAAACGAAACTGCATCAAGTCCCAATCAACTACGTCACACTAAAAACAAGGCCATAAACCCCAACCCTGCCTGCCTGGGACGCACTCGCTGCACTGGATCTACACAGTGGGAAAGCGGAAGAGAGGCGCGAGTGGCCCTGGCCATGCAGCTGGAACACCACCTCAACAGCACAACCAAACACCTATCAAACAAAACAGTCTCTCAAATTTGAAAAGGGGAAATAAACAAATGCTTCCATTTAAATGGCTGGAAATGCGTTCACTCTTAAATACTCCTTTTCCCCAGAGTCAGCAAGTAAGTAAAATGGCGAAGCGCGAAGTGCAGCGCTAACTGTAGGACTAGGTTTCCTGCCTGGAAGATGGCATGGCTTCCAGACGCGCATCTTCTTTCAGGCCTTCCCCCGTGGCCCTCACCAGGCCCACTTAGCTTAGATAATAAACTCAACCAGGGCATAGCCTTCAGTAGGAAGGGAACTAAAGAATGGTTTTACTTTTTATTTTATTCACTGAGGCCCAGGGAGAGCTGATGACAGAACAAGAAAGTCCTGTCACCTACATAAAATACTGTGAAACAGGGACACTAAGCCACATGGGAGGAGAAAGGAACGATTTTGTGTTGTTTGGTTTCTTAAACTTTTTATTTTGAAATACTTTCAAACTTACAGGACAGTTACAAAATAATTCTGACAAAGAACTACCACAGACTCTTCCTGCCCCTCACCCCATACCCAGATCTATCAATTTTAACATTTTGCCACATTTGCCATAACATTCTAGTTATCAACCCATAAAACTATAAATCCATCTATCTGTCTCTTTGTTCATCATTCCATTTTCTGAACACCTGAGTGTAGGTTGTATACGTCATGCTCCTCGAATTCTTAACACTGCCATGTACATTTCCTGTTCCCTTATGTATCCCTCATTGAGTGCAGTTATCAAGTTCAGGAAACTTAACATTGATATAAACATACAGTCTGTGTTCCAATTTATTCTCATTTCCCAGCAATGTCCTTTTAAGCCTTCTCTCCTTCCTTATTAGATCCCATCCTGGATCACTATTGCCTTTTACTGTCAATGTCTCTTTAACTGCTCTTTCGTTTCTTGTACTTTATTGTGGGAACATGATCAACCTAAACTTTCCACCTCAGCCGCTCCCAAGCATTAATCACATTCTCTGGGTTGCATTACTCCCCACCACCACCACCACTTTCTATTACTAAAGCTTTCCCATCTCCCCAAAGAGAATGCTACACTCATTATGCACAATTCCCCAGCCCCCGATTCCACTTTGTATCTCTATGAATTTGTATATTCTCCAATATTTCCTTTGTAGTTAACCTGGGGCTTAAATTTAACATCTTACATTTGAAACAATCTCATTTGCTTTGATACCAACTTAACTTGAATAGTATATTCAAACATTTATGTTCCTAAATGCCTCTATCCCCTTCACCTTTAAGAAGTTCTTGTCACTAATTACCTGCTTCTATATCATGAGTTCAAAATCACTGATTTATTATTGCATTTTATACATTTGTCTTTTAGATCCTGTAGGAAGTAAAAAGTGGAGCTATAAACAAAAATACAAGAGTACTGGCATTTATATTTACCTTTGCCATTACCCTCATCTTTATTTCTTTATGTGCCTTCAAACTATTTTTATATTGTCCTTTCCTCTCAACCTGCGGAACTTTCTTTAGCATATAATGCTGGTCTAGTGGTGACAAAGTCCCTCAGCTTTTCTTTATCTGGGACTGTCCTAATCCCTCCCTTATTGTTGAAAGACACTTTTGCTGGACATAGAACTCCTGGTTGGCATTACTTTTGCTTTCAGCATTTCACTTATGTCATCCCACTAACATCTTGTTTCTATGGTTTCCAATGAGAAATTGGCACTTAGAGGCTCCCTTGTACGTGACACACTGTTTCTCTTTTGCAGCTGCCAGGATTTTATCTTTATCTTTGACATTCAACAATTGATTATAATATACCACATTACGGGTCTAATTGGGTTTATCATGCTTGGAGATTGCTGAGCAACTTTTTTATGTGTATATCAATGCTTTTCATTAAATCTGGTTTTCAGCCATTGTAGATTCTTTCTTGACAGCTCCAATCTCCTGTGGAACCCCTCTAGGGAATTTTAAATTTCTGTAACTGTGGTCATCAGCTCTGTTTGGCTCCTTTTCATAATTTCTCTCTCTAGTGATCTTCATTTTGTGTTCATCTATTGCTTTCCTGATTTCCTTTAGTTCTTTGTCCATGTTTCCCTTTAGCTATTTGAGCATATTTAGGACCATTTTTGTAAAGTCTCTGTCTGGAATGTCCCAGGTTATGTCCTCCTTGTTGATGGCTTCTAAGGCTTTAGTCTTCTCCTTTTCCTGGGCCATCAGTTCCAGTTTCTGTATGTTTTATAACCTTTTGCTGAAACCTGGACATTTTGACATTTTAACGTGTTATCACTGGGGAATGTAAGACTCCGGGGAATGTGTTCCTTAAGCTTGTATGCAACTAGTGTCATGACAGAGATTTCTTTGAATGCCCAGAGCTAATACACACACACTCACACACACACACACATACCTGAGCGCACGTGCCTTCCCAGTCTTGAGATTAACTTGTGCAAGCACACTCTTTGGGGCTTATCTATATAACGAGTTTAGAGAATCATTTAAAGTCAAAGCTTAGGGGCCTCTCTAGTCCTTTCTGCACACATATCTCATCTTGGGTTTGTGTGTGTGACCAGGAAATTCCCCAAAATATTCCCCCTTCGCTAGGAAACAGTTTCCTTTTGGCCCGGGCCCTTTCCTAGGAAGCTACTTGCTGGCTCTCCCACAGCATTCTGGGAGAGCTCAATGAGCTGCCTTCCACAGGCAGGGCTGGTCTGGGATAAGCAGGGTCCCCAGGCCCCCAGGCTGACTGGCTCAGACACAGCGTCCCAGGATGTGCCCTGGGGTTACCCTGCTCCTTCCAGAACCAGGACCAAGGATCCACTCTGGAAGTGTGGGCCAGCTCCAGGCAGAGCCGAGACGAGTGAGAATGCGGCCAACCAGGGTGCCACAAGATCCTACCACTTTTAAGTGACCATTTTCTTTATTCAGCTCTGGCCCTGTTAACTGCAGTCATTTTACAGTTTTCTGGTACTTTTGGAAAGATGTGCTTTTCAGGGACCTAGGTAACTGGCACAAGATTCTATTCTAAAAGAGCTTGCTATATTTATGGGACACTCGGCCGCAGCCACTGCGCAGACTGGACCTTTCTCGCTTCCTCTACGACAATGCCTGATAAACCCAATATGGCTGAGATTGTGAAATTCAAGAAGTCAAAACTGAAGAAGGCAGAAACACAAGAGAAAACTCCACTGCCTTCCAAAGAAATGACTGAACAGGAGAAGCAAACAGGCGAATTGTAATGAGGTGTGCACTGCCAATATGCACTGTACATTCCGCAAGCACTGCCTTCCTAGTTTACTTTTTTAGCTGTTAATCTTGTAAGATACAAAGAGCTTCTTGGATCAAGTTTAAATAAGTGTGCTGCCTCTTTTCATATCAAAGAATCAAGAACTACTGACAAGGAAGGCTGTGCCTGCCTCTCCCATCTGCCTGTCTGACTGGCAGGAAAGGAAAAGAACTTGTGGGATGGTGAAGGAAGAAACTGGGTAGGGCAACAGTGAATCTAGAGTAAAAGGAAAGCTGGTCCAAGATATCCTACAAGCTGTAAAAAGCAATCTAATCAGAATGCCATTTTTTTGTTGTTCAAATGATTTTAATTATTGGAATACACAATTTTTAAAATATGCAAATAAGTTTTAAAACAAACAAAAAAAAAGAGCTTGCTCTATTTATGGTGTAAGGCTTCCCTAACAAGTGATTATAACTTTTTTAAAATTATTAATCATAAATATGAATGGTTTTCCCACAAAAAACTGACATCTGCTTATTGGGTTTAAATCATTTAACTATATTGTTCAGAGATTTTTTTTTTTAATTAACACCAACAACTTACAAAAATGTCAGACAATTATAAAATAACAAGAAATAACCTTTTACATCTCACTTTCCACCTAATTTTCCTACTACTTAGATATATAAGTGTTTCTCTTCTGATGCAGAGAGCTGGAGACAGTCACTGACGAAAGCCTGGGCAAATTCTGGGAGAAATAACCTGCGTGTGAATCTTTCAAGAGCTTAAGAAAAGAGGAATAAAGAATTCCATTGATAGATTAATGCATAACTTACTTATATTGTTAAGTCATATGAAATCCCTGATATTTGAATGGTTTCAACCTTAAAAACGGGAACTGCATCATGTAATTCAACTCACTGTATCACATGTTCAGGGCACTATTTCTTCTATTTGAGTATTCAAACAGGCACTGTAAAATGGAGCAAGCACTACTTCTTGTGAGGGTCAAGCAAGCACAGAACAGTGTCTGGCACTTGAGATGTTAGCAATGACAATGATAACAAGCAAAATCTCCTGCTGGCCTTCTCCAGAAGCACCAGGTCTGTGTGAGCTGTTAACAGGTGTACTGGTCTCTGCCTCTGGTCGTTCATTGCAGGTCACGGGGCCTGGGCACCCGTGGTTCCACTGGTTCACACTGCGCTCTGTGTGTGATAGCACATAGAAGTGGTATTAAAATCTTCTGGGTAAATTCTCACCTGCCATGCCAGAGACTTGGGTTCCATTCCCAGAGCCTGACCATGCCAAAAAAAAACCTAGTATATACTGAATAGAACAAAACTAGTGAAGGAAAATTTTAAGGAAGCTTCTGAAGAAAGTCAATTTCTTAGCACGAAGAGTTGAGAGGTCAACTAGGACATACATTTTTCTCCATATGGTTTCTACTAATCAACAGGACAAAAGGAAAATTTAAATGTAGATAAGAACTTTGAAAATGACAGCAGGATTCCAAAAAAAAAAGAAAGCTAGAATAAGAGAAAACTTTATGTTTCAGGGTTCCACTGTTTTACAAATGTTTTAACATAATTCTCTCTATATAAGTTAGGAAATGCAACACTTTTTGTAAAATGTTAAATAATAAGGAAACTAAAACTCAGATCAAGAAGGCATTATATGCGAGAATGACAGAGGGAGGAGGGCTGGGGGCACAAATGAAATGGTGAGAAAGGGGGAAAATTCAACTTCCCCAAGCTGAATTCTTGATACTCTCACAAGCAGTGAGGACAACAAAAGCAACAGGCTGGGCCCCCAATCTTGGGGGTTGTTCATATGAAACTGAACCCCAAAAAGGATAGGTCAAGCCTACTTAAAATTAGGCCTAAGAGTCATCCCCAAGAGAACCTCTTTTGTTGCTCAGATGTGGTCTCTCTCTCCAGCCGACTCAACAAGCAATCTCACCACCCTCCCCCTGTCTACGTGGAACATGACTCCCAGGGGTGTGGACCTTCCTGGCAATGTGAGACAGAAATCCTAGAATGAGCTGAGACCCAGCATCAAGGGATTGGGAAAACCTTCTCAACCAAAAGGGGGAAGAGCAAAATGAGACAAAATAAGTTGTCAATGGCTGAGAGACTCCAAACAGAGTCGAGAGGTTATCCTGGAGGTTATTCTTATGCATTAAATAGATGTCATCTTGTTAGTCAAGATGTAATGGAGAGGCTGGTGGGAACTGCCTGAAAATGTAGAGCTGTGTTCCAGCAGCCATGTTTCTCGAAGATGATTATATAATAATACAGCTTTCACAATGTGACTGTATGATTGTGAAAACCTTGTGTCTGAAGCCCCTTTTATCTACCTTATCAACAGACAAGTAAAACATATGGAATAAAAATAAATAATAGGGGGAACAAATGTTAAATTTAGATTGAAATGTTAGTGATCAATGAAAGGGAGGAGTAAGGGGTATGGTATATATGAATTTTTTTGTTGTCTTTTTATTTCTTTTTCTGAATTAATGCAAATGTTCTAAGAAATGATCATGATGATGAATATGAACTATGTGATGATATTGTGATTACTCATTATACATGTAGAATGGAATGATCATAAGTTAAGGGAAAAAAAGGAAGGCAAAATAAAAACTTTTTCACACAGAAAAAAAAAAAAAGGCACTATACAGTGATGCTAAAGTTAGAATGCTAAGGCTAGAATACAGGTCTGGCGACCTTTCAGTCCAGTATTTTTTCTCCCCCAAGCCCCCACCATACTCTGGGAGCAGAAGTCCTACCAAGATAAACTGCTTGGGCAGTAGATTAATTTAACAAGTACTTACTGAAAGCTTAATGTGTGCACAACCTATGGTCAGTTCAGTCACAGAAACCATAGATAGAAATTCTAATGGGAAAAGAACACAAGCTTTGAAACAAAGGGATCAGGAAAGCAAGTGCTGCTTAATCACACAGTTCTATCAACACAAATGAAATGAAGTCAGAATACAGGGAAAAAAAAGTGGTTAGAGAATGACAACCAGATGTGCTCTGTTCTGAATGCATCAGTTCACCTTATGTAGCGTATATTCCTAAAGAGCTGAGTATAAACTGAATTTTGAAAATCAAAATATGTTTTAAAGGGGAGGCAACCTACTACTTAGAATACTGCATAATGGGTCTTTCGTAAAACAAGGAATTTCTTTTAGAAATCAAGCAACTCCTTCTAATTTGTCTGTAAACCAGGGGAAAGTCTATGCACCTTGTCTTATAAGCACTAAGTTCAGATTCAGGTTTGCATGTGTGGTAAAGTGCTGTAGTAATAATTCTTGGCAGACAGCAAGAATTATTACTCCAAGAGCCGCCTCCCAGCCCTCTGTAGAACAGACCCATTGGGAGAGTAGTGATGCTACTGATGAGAAACGCTTACTTTGCAGGAGACCCTGAAAGAGAAACTTTACAGCCTTCATACATTCCAAAGTATCTGGCGAACACCTGAAGTCACACCACAGGCCAAACACCTGCTTAATCCCAACCATGGAGCTGGGGAGAGTTCTCAGTGAACTACTGGGGATACGACATACTTTCAAATGTCCACATTTAAGGTCAATGGCAGGAGCTTCACATCTATTCAACAAACTGCCTACCTCACTTTCGTAACATAAATGAGAATTTATATTTTGCTTATTAGCCAAGATATGCTGCATTTTTTAGTAAATGTCAGAAATGTTCTAGTGTATAGAATTCAAGGATCACGGCCAAAAATACATGCTTTCAGAAATATCTCCAGTGTAATGTACCACCTCGACTGAACCCTACAGAGACCCAAATGCAAAAAAGGAAAGCCATGACAAAAAAACAGGCTCAAGGGCAATGCTATGGTGGCTCAGTGGCAGAATTCTCACCTGCCATGCTGGAGAACCGTTTTGATTCTTGGAGCCTGCCCATGTCAAACTAAAACAGGCTCAATACTCAAAGATGAAATCGAGATAACTAGGCTAGCTCAGGAGACAATACAAGCACAGGTGGGAAGCCAACTACAGGCCTATAAAAACAAAACATGACAACGCAGGATATTTCTCTAAGTTCCAACTATTACAAAATTAAAAGTTTAATGTGAAATATATTTATCTGACAAATCTATATAACATACAACATTTATTCGGAAACAATTCCAAACTTACAGAAAAGATGCACAAATAAGAGAAAAACAATGCACCAATTTTTTTCCTATTTTTTTAACTGTGAAATAAATACAAAAATGATAAATTTTAAAGTACATTTTGATAAGGAGTTTTAGAACAAATTTCAAAGGATGATACGTATGGGTTACAGTTCCACATTTTTCAAGTATTTCTTTCTAGCTGCTCTAAGACAATGAAGACTAGAAAGTATCAATATAATGATTCAGCAGTCATATTCATGTGTTAAATCCTATCTTCTCTGATATAACTCCTTCTCCTTCGATCCTCCTCCCGATCTTTGTGGATATTTGGGCAATGACCATTCTAACGTCTTCATTTTGAAAACAGGTGTCAACATTATGGGGTAGGGGGATGCAAATGGTTGATGCTCTGGAGAGACCGGTAACTCTGGATTTCAGGATTTATCTGGTCTATGAATCATCTGGAGGTTTTGTTTCAAATAAATAAATGTAGCGAGTGAAATTTTAGAGTCTCAGATAAAGCTCTGGGTATTCTTCAGGGTTTACAGGAATTCTGCTGGTTGGGGCTTTGCATACCGTGGGAATTAGCAACAGCTAACTGAAGCTTGCATAAGAGTAACCTCCAAAGTAGCCTCTCAACTCTATTTGAAAGCCACTGATATCTTATTTTTTTACATTTCATTTCTCCCTTTGGTAAGAGAGGCACTGTCAACCCATGGTGCCCAAGCCAGACTCATCCCTGGGAGTCATATCCCACATTGCCAGGGAGACTCACACCCCTGGACATTGTGTCCATGTAGGGGGGAGGGTAATGATTTTGTTTGTAGAGTTAGCCTTAGAGTGAGAGAGGCCACATCTGAGGAACAAAAGAGGTTCCCTGGAAATAACTCTTACGCACAATTATAGGCAGGCTTAGTTTCTTCATTAGAAAACTAAGTTTCAAAAGAGCAAGACTCAAGATCAAGGACGTGCCCTATTGACTTAGGAGTCAATGTTTGAGACAGTATCAGAGGTTAACCTGGTAGTAAAGTTTAATAGTTCCATATTTTTTCTCCAGCCCTTCAAGGAACTTTGTAAACACTTTTAAATTACCTGCTCAACATACTCTGAAATGTATTCAGGTATTACATTAAGTTATAGAGACTTGCAAGACCTCGTTCCCAATTCTAGGTTCCAAGTAAACTGGCAAGACAGTATAACAGTATAACAATTTGGTCTGGGTTGTTATTACCACCTGTAATATTGGTAAAATCAGAGAATTGTCTTCCCCATTTCCTCTCCCACCCCATCAGCACCTACCGTGCCTGGGTAACAAAATTTCATTATCTTCTGGTTTATACATTCCATGTTTCTGTTTGTAAAAGAAAAGCTCTACATTTTCAGGCAGTTCCCTTCAGCCTCTCCATTACATCTTGACTAACGAGGTGACATCTATTTAATGCATAAGAATAACCTCCAGGATAATCTCTCGACTCTGTTTGGAGTCTCTCAGCCATTGACATTTTATTTTGTCTCATTTTGCTCTGTTATATTGTTAATATTTTGCCACATTTGTGTTATCATTGTATCTGTCTCTCTCTTTTTCTCTCTCTGCATGCCCACATATATGTGCATGGTTATTATTTATTTTTTCTGAATCATTTGGGACAGGTGCATCCAACATGCCTCTTTATCTCTTAATAGTTCTGCGTGATCTTCACTATGCAGGGATATGCTCTTTGTTTGAGTTTCCTAAGCTGCTCAAACAGATACCTTGAAATGGATCGGTTTAAATAATGGGAATTTATTTGCTCATGGTTTAAGGCTGGGAAAAAATCCACATGAAGGCATCATCAAGGTGAGGCTTTCTTCCTGAAGCCCAGCTGAGTGTGATCCGTGGCTCCTCCATCACATGGCGAGACACACAGCAGTGTGTGCTGGTCTTTCCCTTCTCTCCCAGGTCCCACTGATGCCCAGCCTCTGGCCTCCTGTGGCTTTCTCTTTCGGTCTGAATTTCATTCTCTTATAAGGGACTCCAGAAACAGGATTGAGACCAATCCTGGGCCACATCATAACCAAAGCAACTTCATCAAAATGGGTTCACACCCAAAGGAATAGTTTAAATTTAAGAATATGTTTTTCTGGGTACACACAGCTTCAAAACACCACACTCCTACATAATCAACTGTCAGGTTACTGAATTGAGGAAGTTACCATTGATACTATATCATAACCTAATCTACAGTCCATACTTCACATTTTGTGTAAATTGCCCCTAAAATGCCCTTTTTCTCCTCCAGTTCTACATGAAGTATTACATTTAGTTTTCATGTCTCTTTTTAGCTTTCTCAAATCTGAAATAATTCCTTAGCCACTGAGTTTCATGACAATAATAGTTTTGAAGAATACACACCAAGTTATTTTATGGAATGTTACTCAATTTTGGTTTCTCTGGTGTTTCCTCATAATTTAGTCTGGGTTGTTATTACCACCTGTAATATTGGTAAAATCAAAGCAGTGTCTTCCCCATTCCCTCTCCCACCCTATCAGCACCTACTGTGCCTGGGTAACAAAATTTCATTATCTTCTGGTTTATACATTCCAAGTTTCTTTTTGTAAAAATAAACAAGTACATGTTTCTGTACTTATTCCCCTTTACTTCTCACATAAAAAGTAGCAAATTATATATACTTATTTTTACCTTAATACTTAGAAAAAATCACTTAGCAATATATAACCTGGAAATCACTCCCTATCAATTACTGGAGATCATCTTTTTTTCCTTTTTTATAGCTACTTAGTATTTCATTGCATGTATATACTATACTTTATTCAACAACATACAAATCTCCATGTTTCCACATTTAGAAAATTTTGCAATTACAAATTTTATGCATCTCAAAGTTTCTAATCCATGAACCAGAGAGATTCAGTACCAAACCATCTTCAGCCTCTGCATTCAAGGCACACAATGGTTACACTCAGCAGCAACTGGTTGCTAAGGAGGTCTAAGTGAATTTCCCCAGGGACCAAGGTGGGGATTTGATATTTTAAGCAGTGACTGCAAATAAAGCAATTGAAATCATGCTAGTTAGGGTTCCAGATGAAAACAAGATGGAAGATCGGTTCAATATAATCAAATCCAAATTAAAGTGATAAGAAACCAGAAACAACCACCACAGACAAGATGAAAATGACTAGGCCATGTTTAAGTAATCTTACCATCATTCAGAGGAATGCTAAAAACTTAGTTTGGATTACAAAACTAATATGAATCAAGATGAGATAATTATTAAAAAAATAACAGAAGTGGGATATAAAAAGAGTATGATATTCAAGAAAGAGAAGACTTTTCTGGACTTCAGTTCCATACTGGACTGCTGAATTCCTTTATGATCCCTGCATCTTAAAAAGGGGTCCAAAAATGATTAAAGGGATGTTTTGGGTGGCTTGTCCCATATAAACACATCAAAAGGAATTATTATACACACGAGAGCTGGTCAGAAAGGGTTAGAGAGGGTTCTTTTCTACAAGAATATGAGAAAATAAACATCAGCAATAAGGATTTGGTAATACAGAGAAAAATATTTTTTAAGGTAAAGACAAATAAAAAACAAAAGTTTACCAAAGCAGGCTTCAAAATCTCCATTATAAGAGACTGGACAGATAATGATCATAACAAAACATTTGCTCACAAAGCACTAGATCCTAAATTTTCAAAAGCAATAAGAATGAAAAAAGAAAAACAACAAAACAAAACCCTGTTATATCTGCCTTCAAAGAATATCCTGTCCATTTCAGGAGAAGACACCAACACAAGACACAAAGAACAAGCGAGTGCCTTGAGTGTGAATACAGTAAGGGGCCAGAGAAGGTAGAGATTTGGGGGTTAAAGCTCATCCTTGAAGGTACAAAGGGTTTGAAAGGTAAAGAATATTCTGTCCATTTCAGGAGAAGACAGTAACACAAGACACAAAGAACAAGCGAGTGCCTTGAGTGTGAATACAGTAAGGGGCCAGAGAAGGTAGAGATTTGGGGGTTAAAGCTCATCCTTGAAGGTACAAAGGGTTTGAAAGGTAAAGATAAGAATAAAGAGCACCCTACGAGAAAAAAATCAAAGTTTTATCAAGACTAGCTTCCATAAAGTATCTTCACATGTATCTTTGATCTAGCACTCTAAGTACTAGAAAACCCAAACAACTGTTTTCAAAAAAAAGTCTAAAATAATCATCACTTTTTAAAATCACCCAGGATCCTCACTGGAGAAAGACGCAGCATAATGCATGGCAGGTGGTGGGTACAAGCAGCCAGCAGCACCGGCCAGGGGCCAGGACCGAGAGGGCACTGCCATCTCGCAGCCCCTCGCTCATGCCACTCAGCTGTGACGCTTCTCAGTTATTTACGTATTTCAGTAAGTCGCAAGGCTTTAAAGGGTTAACCTGCACGTGAGCCACAACTGTGTCTGTATGTACTTAGACTGACAAATAGGTTACACGCAAAAATATCTTCTGAAATTAATCTTTCTGGGGCACGTTAATATGAAACTGGGAACATGACAGGTCACCAGGAGAACAACCAAGATTTGGGTCCTAAACCCAGTCACCGTCACTTTCACAGTCTTGGCCACTCTCTTAAGGTGATACCGAGCCCTCAACAATATGCTCAAAATACAGCCACAGAGCCCTAACAGATAACAGACATATTATATGCCTTCATCTGCATGCTAGCTTCTGCTAGTGTAGCTTAAGATTACAGTAACATTTTTGGTAGTCTAGTAGGAAAATTAAGTTATGAAAAATGGAGAGGCAACAGGTGCAAATCTACATTACCTTGAGTTAGGCAACAGATTTCTAAACACGATACCAAAATGCATACTGGTTATATAAAGCAATAATAACAATAGCTTGCGGGCATAACAGGTATATAGAAATGAAATTTTAAAAGCCAAGAGGAAGACAGATAATGTAGAGGGTCTACTGCCTCAGAATAAAAAAGGAATACAACATACCAAACTTACCAGATGCAATGAAAGCAGTGTTCAGAAGAAAACTTTTAGCTATAAATGCCTACCTTGAAAAAAGAATAAAGATCTCATATCAATAACCCAACTTTTCATGGAGCAAACTAAACTGCAGGGCATCACAGGGAGGAAATAAAACAGATTAGAAAGGAGATAAAGAAAACGAGATGATAAGAAAACAATAAGGAAGCTCACAAAGTGAAAAGTTGGTTCTTTGGAAAGACCAACAAAATTAAGAGAACTTAAGCTAGACTGACCAAGAAAAAAAGAGAGACTAAATTACTAAAATCAGGAAAGAAAGAAGAGACATTACAACCAACCCTACAGAAATAAAAAAGAATTATAAGGAAATAAATGCTAATATATTAGAAAACCTATATGAAATAGACAAATTCCTAGAAACACATAGATTATCAAAGATGACACAAGAAGAAATATAAAATCTGAGCAGACCTATAACAAGCAAAGAGATTTAGTAAGTAATCCAAAAGCTACCAACAAGGAAAGCTCAGGACCAGATGGCTTCATGGGTGAATTCTACCAAATGTTGAAAGAGTTCGTATCATTTCTTCTCAAACTCTTCAAAAAAACAGAAGAGGAGGTAACAATTCCTAACTCAATCTGTGAGGCCGGCATTACCCTGACGTAAAAGCCAGACACAAAAGGCCACATATTGTATGATTCCAATTAGATGAAAAATTTTTAAAAAACGTAAATTCATAGAGAAAGAAAGTAGATTAGCACTTGCCAGAGGAAGAGGGGAGGATGCAACTGGGACTAACTGCTAAGAGGTATACAAACGTTCTCAAATTAGATATAGGTGATGTTTCACAATATAGTGTGTATATACTCAAAATCACTGAAGAATGTACTTTAAAATGGTGAATTGTATATTACATGAAATTTAAATTTAATTGAAATTTCACAATTTAAAAGGTTATAAAAAAATCTAGTTTATCGTGTTAGGTGAAATAATGAAAGCTTAACAGTGAAATGATGAAAGCTTTCTTTGAAATTAGGAATGAAACAAGGATATATTTGGGAGATTCTAAAAATAAAAAAGGATAAAAATGGGTAACATGCAGATAAACTATTATAATTAATGAATTTAGTAAAGTTGTTAAATACAAGGTCATGAGACAAAAACTGATTGATTTCTATATGTCCAGCACAATTTTAAAACGAAATTTAAGCAACAATACTACTTACATCATCTAAAAACATCAAATATCCAGAATAAATCCAAGGAAAAAAAACATACAATATCTCCACACAAAAAACTGCAAAACTTCATTGAAAGAAATTTCAAAAGACCTATATAAATGGATTTATTCTTGGGTTTTAGATTTAACAATGTCAAGATGTTGATTCACCTAAAATGATCTATATGTTCAGTGTAATCCTAATTTTAAAAAAAATCTCAGCTGAATAATTTGTGGAAAATGACAAAGATGCCTATAAAACTTATATGAAAATGTGAAGTACTAAAAATATTTAAGATAACCTTAAAGAAGGAAAACAAAGCTGGAGAATTCAATGTATCAGACTACCACACAGCCATGTAATTAGGCCTGTGCACAAGGATGAACAAGTGGATGGATGGGGCAGAGCAGGAGGTCTGAAAACAGACCCTCAGTTATGAACACTTATTTTATGACAAAAGACAGCATTAGAACTGCTGTAGGGAGAAGTCTTTTCATTAACTGGTAGGGGCCCAACTGGTTCAGAAAAGTTTAAGAAAAAACAAAACAAAAAGAAATTTGAGATCACTACTTAACACCAAACACAAAAATAAATTTCAGTTTGATTGTAGACCTAAAAGTGAAAGGGAAAACAGGAGAGCTTCTAGAAGATAGGATACAAGTGCTCACTTCGGCAGCACATACACTAAAATTAGAACGATACCGAGAAGATTAGCATGGCCCCTGTGCAAGGATGACAAGCAGCTTCGTGAAGAATTCTATACATTTTTTGAAAGAAAAAAAAAAAAAAGAGAGAAAAAAAGGTTATGGGAGGATCTTCATAACCTTGAGATAGGAACTGATTTCTTAAACAGAACACAAATACATCAAAAAAGGAAAAGACTGATGATTAAAATCACAAAATATTAATAACTTCTGAGTATTGAAAAACACTATTAAGGGAATAGAAAGGTAACTCAGAATAGGAGAAAATGTGTAGAAGACTTACTTCTAAATTATATAAAGAACCCTTCTTAAATTAGTAAGAAAGACAAGCGACCCAATTTAAAAACAAAAACAAAAAAAGACTTGAGAAGGCACCTTACATAGGAAGATACTGATGTCCAATAAACATAAGAAAAGGCACTCACTTTCACCAATCACCAGGCATATGCAAATTGTGACCATAATTAGCTATCACTACATATCTACCAGAATGGTCACATTTTAAGACTTGACCACGAGCACTGGCAGGATGTAGATAATGGGAATTTTCATACCCTAAAGTATACTACTGCTAAAGTGTAAATGGATAAAAACATTTTAAAAACCTGCTAAGAATTATGTACTGCAGTTGGACTATGCAATTCCCCGAGTCCTGCAACTTAAGTCTCTAAATAGAACTTTACACATGTACTAAAGAGATATACTAGAATGTTCATAGGAAGACTATTCATTGTACAGCCCAAAACGAGAAACAACATAAAGGCTCACGAAAAATAAACTGTGGTATATTTATAAGTGGACTATTATATAGTAACGAAAATGAACTACTGCTACACACAACAATGGATAAATCTCACAAATACCATATTCAGTAGAGGAAGCCAGGTGCAAAAGAGTATACAAGGGATGACTCCATTCATGTCAACTTGGGAAGGCAGACACAACTGAATTAAAGCAGCAGACAGACCAGTGGTCACCTTTCCAGAAGAGGAGGCAGTGGGAGGGAGGCTGGCCACTGGCGACATTCCACTGCTGCCTTGACAACGGTTGAGCTGGCTCGCTTCCTGAGTCCACTGGGCTGCAAAGCTGTGTTTTCTGTACTCCTCGGCATGCGTTTTACCCAATTAAAGCAAGGTTTTAAAAGTTTATTTACCTGTTTTTTCTGGGTTCTGTTCCTGTTTTCCAGCCAATCGTCCATTTGTTCCTCAATTTCTTCTATAGAAGTTCCATGATCATAAGACTGAATATGTGTACTTTCTAAAGGCGTGTATACAGGAAATTCAGGTTTGGGTTTTTTTACTTTAACTTTCTTCTGTTCTAAAAAATGTTTAAAAGAACCAATTATTGAGATTTGCTAAGAACAAAAGGAATATTTAACACTTTATTCACAGACCATATCTTGAAAGAACATGAGAATACTGTTCTTTCGGGAAAACAAACTGCTCTCCTATACACAGCTGACTCTTGAGTTCCAGTGCACATTAACTACTGCATGCTTCAAAAACAAAACGCAGACACGCTGTTGGTTAGAGGATGACCATGACATAACCACCGCATCAGTTTGTATACATTTTTAGTTTTCAAAGTACTCTTCCTCAACTATTTCATTTTGGCACAATGAAAAGTGTTTTAATCCTTCCTTTATCATTTAACAGTTATATTGTCTTAGGCAGGTAACTTAATTCCTAGACCAAGTGTTGATTTTCAATTCTGTGAGTGAGCTAAATCTAACCTCAGAAGTTGCTGTGAGGATTATATATATATATATCCCCTAACATACTAACTGGCACAAAGTCGGCCCTAAAATTGGCCCTAGAAAGAATATCTGCAATTCAGAGGACAAGAAGAAAGTCGGTATTCAGAATATATAAAGAGATCTTATGAACTGGCAAGGGCCTAAACAAGCCAAGAGAAAACGGACAAAGGTAATAAATGGACGATCCACAAACAGATCCAAATGGGCAAGAAACAAGGGAAGATGCGCATACTCAAGGTTACAGAAACACAAATCAAAGTAGTAAGACAGGATTTTATACCTCTCATGTGGACCAAAGTTAAGAAATCTAATAAAACCTACTGCTGTCAGCCCAGACCAGCACAGGCAGCAGCCAGAGCGCCCAGACTGTGCCCTCTCCTACTCGCCCCAGGATCCCTTTCTTCTTCCTCCTTCCCCTCCTCAGCCCACGCACAGAGCCTCTTACCTTCCCACCTACCCCCTGCCCCCTGCCCACCTGCTCCCCTTTCCCTACAATCGCCTGGCACCTGCAGAGTGACCAAAGATTTGACCCCTGCCCAGAACACTGCTCGACATGGACGCTGGTGTGACTGATGGGTTCAATGTTCCTCTCACCATCCACGGAAATGGGTGGAAAGGAAGGTGGCAGCATCATCGGAAAGAAAGGAGAATCAGGTAAGAAGATGTGTGAGGAGAGCGGTGCACATGTCAGCATCTCAGAAGGGAACTGTCCGGAGAGGATTAGCACTCTGCCTAGACCCACCAGCACCGTCTTTAAAGCCTTTGCTATGATCCCTGACAAGCTGGAAGAGGCCATCTGCAGCTATGACCAATAGCATAGCTGCCAATACACCACCGGTCATCCTGAGGCTGGTGGTCACGGCTGGTCAGTGTGGCCCTCTCACTGGGAAAGGTGCGTATGAGATCAAGGAAATACAAGAGAGTACCAGGGCTTAGGTCCAGGTGGCAGGGGATGTGCTCCCCAACTTACTGAGCAGGCCGTCACTGCTGCTGGATTCCACAGACCATTATTGAGTGTGTCAAACAGATCTGTGTGGTCATGATAGAGACTCTCCCAGTCCCCCCTGAAGGGAGTGACCACACCAGCCCAAGCCTTCCAGTTCTCTGGTCATCTTTGCAGGTGGTCAGGCCTATACCATTCAAGGACAACCAGATTTGATCAAGCTACCCCACTTGACAATGCAACAGTCTCATTTTCTTATGGCATGTGGCCACAGTAGATTCAGGGCAGGTGTGGAGGCAATGTGCTCAGACTACTTCTCACGAACCCACCATTCCAAATAACTTAACTGGCTGCATAATTTGGTAAAAAGGTATCCAATCAATGAGATCTGTCAGCTGTCTGGGACATGGATCAAAACTGTGAACCCATGGAAGGATCTGACTGATAGGCAGGTTATGATCACTGGGTCTGCTGCAAGCATGAGTCTGGCTCAATTTCTAATCAATGTCAGGGACACTGGATTTTATGTAGAGAAGCCTCTGCTGCATCTACATCTGCTTCCCTGTCCAGCTACCAAGCATGAGTTCCTAATGTTCAGAGTGAAGTGGCTTTCCTTGGAAATGGGTGGCACGGGGAGCAGTTAGAACGCTATTCACCCAGAATTCCTTTCCACTGTTCACCACCACCTGGGAACCATCTGTATAGACTCTGAGCAGTCAGTGATCCCAGGTTTTAAATAGTTTGCAAATTTTCATTTTCTACATACTTTACCATCCACTCATGAGTTTTTAATTAAAGTGTTTTAATTCCTTTCTCTGATCAGCTGTTAATGCTGAGATCCATATTTAATTTCACAAGCTTCTCCCCCCTTTTTATTGGCTCCAGTTTTTTCCCCTGTTTGTCATGGAAATGTAAGAGGAGAATATCAGTACATTACAGTTTACTTTTGTAATGTCAGGAATTTTTCAAAAAAATTTAAAAGATGGACTGGAGCCTTTTCTCTGTGAACAGAAACTGGATGCCATAGTCGGGGGGAAAACATGCTGTGGTCAGGGAAAGGGCTATCTCCACATGCTGGTATAAATGTGAATTATTATATCACAGCCTTTCTGGAAAGCAACCTTAGAAGATCTATTAAAATCAAATTAAAAGATAGAGTCTTTTTCCCAGCGAGTCCCCCAGATATAAAAGAATTAGCATGTAATTGCATGTGTATACGTATATTTGAATATATGTGCATGTGTACAAATGCCTGTTTACTATTTTCCATTGATATACAAAACTGATAACATAATGAATGCTTATTAATATGAAAAATGATTAATAATTATTGGTTATACATTCACACTAAGAAACATTAAATCTCTATTAAAAAATATAGAAGTAGCGTTAAACTAGTTGACTACATCATAGAGATTTTCATGAATTTGGGTAACAAAAGAAAGATGTAGAAAATATATGATTCCATAATTGTAAAACAATATTTCTCCAAATCCCCATATGTGCATGTGTGTATATCATATAGATATGTTCAAATGTTATTATACAAACATTGAGAAACATATGAATGAATATCTATGAAACATATGGGAAGAGAGAGAATGTAGAATCAAAAAAAAAAGGAAAAGAGAAGAGAAAAAAAAGAGAGAGAAAAAAAGGAAAAGGAAAAGAGAAGGGAAATTATGGTAAAAAATAGAAAAGATGAGTATTTCCATATTTTTCTAAAATTACAGGTATAAATATAAAAATAAAATTTTAAAATATGCATAAGTCTTACGAAAATTCATATTTCTAAAGTGAAAAACCAATAGCTGAGTAAATATTCAGAAGCAGTGGACTAAGACTAAGCATTTAGGATCTCACATATATGAATAACTTTTGTTCTTTATTCAAAACTAAACGCCTCTTAGAAAACATGAATAAGTGAATAAAAGATTTCAATTTTCCAATTACTCTCATCTTTCCTCCAATACCTAGTTTTTATAAAATCTATATAATTTGCATGGGTCCAGACATCACGAATTTGGGGGTCATGAACACATCATTATTTATATTTCATTCAAGGAATCCAATCTAACATTTTTTAGCATCATGATGAATTTTATAGGGAAAATTTTGAGTGAAATAAAAAACAGTATCTAGATGCTGGTACAGTAAATCTTATTAAAGTACTAACAAGTTAGAGGCTTCAAGTTAAGATAGCTGATTCTTGATAACAGGTAAGCCTGACAAAGTCAAAGAACAAAAATTAACCAAACAAAACAAACCACCACCAACAACCAAAAACCAATAAACAAATCAATAAAGCAAAAATAAAACCCCATGATTCGTTAAATCTTGTGAATGAAAAGATTTCCCTTTAAAAAAAAAAAGTGAATTCATTCAATAAGACTATTATAGACTATGAAATGAGCAAAATGTTATCCTACCAGAGTCCTTTGGTTTAAAAAAACAGCAAGGAGTACTGGCCCAGAAAACAACACCCTGGCCCAAGCAGTCCCTTACACACTCAGAAGCTTACACTCCGCAGGAACACTATGAGCCCACTGGCTGAGGATTCTAGGCTCTCAAATGGAAGGCACCCACCATGCTCAGGCATTTCACCAGACAGTGGTTTGGGTGTCTCTTCAGGCCTGACTAGCACAGGAGCGAGCCTCCAAGAGGCCAATCAGCAGGAGAACCGGTTTGAGCAGGAACAGCTTAGCAGGCAGAGGGAGTTTCCTTTTGGAAAATATCAGATATTAGTGCAATAGATGCTAGCAAAACATGAGGAAAAGGAAGGACATTTTATACAGTTTTGAGCAGTACAGAACTGAAAAAATGGACTATGCCAGAAAAGCTATCAGGATAATAAGATCATGTCATAACATGAAAAGAGGCAAGAAAGAGAAAATAGGAAGTCAGAAAAAAGTAGGTGCTACTTGGCAACCCATGTGCCCCCTCCCCAACTCACCTCTCTCAGCCTCATCCACTCCTACCAAGCTCCAGCGAGCTGCCAGGATGCAACCCTGAGCTGCACGGGAAGAGGTTCTCAGTGCCAAGGGGGGCAGCGCTAAGGCCCAAGCCAAGCCCCCACAAAACACTCTTCACCCCCCAGCATCCCCCCATGCATTCCCCTTCCTTTCTGGTGCTGAGGTACGAAACCTTGGCACCATCAATTCTCCCTTCTCTCTAACACCCTGTGTAACACAGGAAACTATTGTCTCTACCTTCAAAATATATTCAGGAATCCCATCACTCCTAACCTCACGGCTCCACCCAGACCCAATCTTCACATTTCTTGCCCAGATTTCTGCAACACCTTCTAAAAGGGCTGTGTTTCAGTCTGTTCTCAACTGTCTCCCAGTGTGTATCAAATCACATCCCTCTTTGGCCCAGTCCTCCGATGCCCTCCCTTGTCGGCCCCCTGACCTGACTCCAGCACTCCTCTCCTTGCTGAGCCC
Organism: Tamandua tetradactyla; assembly: GCF_023851605.1. Taxonomy (NCBI): domain Eukaryota; kingdom Metazoa; phylum Chordata; class Mammalia; order Pilosa; family Myrmecophagidae; genus Tamandua; species Tamandua tetradactyla. The sequence continues at coordinate 228,788,618 of NC_135327.1, read as the reverse complement.
CAGTGCACTAAGGTTGCAGCTGCTGCTCTGTGGGGACATGCCTCCCGCCCCCACCGGCCGTTCCCCACCTGCCTACAGGCCTTTGCTCAAACACCTCCACCTGAGGCCTGCCCAGCCCACCTTATTGAATGGCAGCACACCTGCCGCATACATCACCGCTCACCTGGGCATTCTTCACTGCAGGTGAGTGGTGATAGCTTACACTGCTAGAATATAAACTCCACCGAGACCAGGGTTCCCATCTACTTCATTCACTGCTGCACTTGCCAGTGCCTAGGAGAAAGCTGACTGGCCAGCCAATAATAATCACTGAAAGCACTCCCCAGGTCGACAGACCTAAGATTAAAACCAGCCTCTCTGAGGCTCTTGCCTTTAAGAAAATGGAGTGAGGCATTTCTGGGCTCCTCCCCCCACCCCATCCCCACCTTCCCCACAGAAGTTTTGAGCAAACAGCAAGAACTGGCAGAAACTTCTTCCTTAAAGCTCCAGAAAACAGTTAAAGCACTGCAGTAAAATGACGCACACCGAATAAAGAAAAAGGCTACTTAGAGTGGCATGCAGCCAGTACTCCTCCCTCCACCCCCAACCAGCTCCCTAGGCTGGCCTCTAGTCCTGGTTCCAGACGGAGCAGAGTGACCCTCGTGCACATGCAGGGATCATGTACAACTGGTCCAGACTCCCTGGTGGCACCTGAGGTAGTCACCCCAGGATCTGTCCTGCGTGTAGAAGGCGAAGTAGCTGCCTGGGGCAAGATTGCTGGCCATAGGGCATACAGTGCAGTACACAGGACCAGGAGGACATTCGTATCCACATAAACAGGGGAATTCCCCAGGACACACGCACACAACCAAGACAGGGTGCATGTGCAGAAAGGATCAGGAAGGCTCCCACACTTTGGCCTGAAGCTATTCCTAAGCCCACTGTATGGATAAGTTCTGAAGGAGAGGACTCACACTGGGGAATCAGCAAAGACCTGGAAAAGTGGTTTTTTAACCTTTTTTTGGGGGGGGGGGGTGTCAGCTCTTGGCATTCAAGAAAAGCTCTGTTATAACACTAGCTGGATACAAGCTTAAAGAACAGATGCCTCAGAGTATAAATATCGGTGATAGCACATTCAAACATTAAAATGCTCCAGTCCAATAAAAGAGTAAAACATACAAAGAAACAGGAAGCAATGACCTAGGCAAAGGAGAAGATTAAAGCATTAGAAATCACCAATGAGGAGGACCAGATCTGGGATATATAAAGACTTTTTGAAAATGGCCTTAACTATACCTCAAGAGCCAAAGGAAAACATGGAGAAAGAATTAAAGGAAATCAGGAATATGATAGGTGAGCACAAAGAGAATATTAACAGAGAGAGAGAAATTATGAAAAGGAACCAAACTGCTGAAGAACACTGTGACAGAAATTTAAAATTCCCTAGAGGGGTTTGACAGCAGATTGGAGCTGGCAGAAGAAGGGATAGTGACTTGAAGATGAGGCAACTGAAATCATCCAGCATGAGGAGCAGAAGGAAAAAAGGATGAAGAGGCGTGAACAGAGCCCAAGGAACCTGTGAGACGCCAGCAAATTAAACAAAAAGACATGCATACACACATCCAAGATGCTCAACAAACTCCAAATAGGATAAACTCAAATAGTGTCACACCATGCCATACTATAATCAAACCATCAAATGCCAAAGATAAAGAGCGAATTTTGAGAGCTCCAAGAGAAAAGCAACATGTCACATACAACGAAGCAATAAGATTAAATGCTAATTTTCTCATCATAAATCATGGAGGTAAGAAAGTGGAATGATACATTTAAAGTGTTGAAAGCAAAAAACTGCCAACCAAGAAATCTGTATCCAACAAAACTGTCTTTCAAAAATGAGGGTACTACATAGGTAAATATAAAATCCTATACTGTACTTTTGGTTTGTAACCACTTTCCCCCATGTGACAGAATAGACAGTATGTAAAATAACATTTAAAATCTACATGAATGGGCAAAGTATAAAGATGAAATCTGAGACAATAACAATATAAATGGGGAGGGACACAGACAGGAGTAGAGCGTTTACATACTATTGAATCAAGGTACAATTTAAGGTGGAAATTGTCATTACAAAGGTGACCACTGAGAAAAAATATAGAGAAAAGGGAAGAAGAAGAGAATCAAAATGACACACTACAAAAAAGCAACTAAATACAAAAAAAGGCAATAATGAAATAACTGAGGAACAAAAAACATACAAGACATACAGAAAACAAACAGCCAAATGTTGTGAGTGAATTCTTCTAAAATGAAAAGACAACCTATAAAATGGAAAAAAAATATTTCCAACTCATATACCTGAATATATCCAGATACAATAAGAGTGCCTACAACCAACAACAAAAAGACATACAATCTGATAAAATCATCAGGCAAGGATTTTTGAATAGACATTTCTTCAAAGAAAGTGTCTAAATAGCCAATAAGTAAATGAAAAGATGCTTAATATCATTAACCACTAGAAAAATGAAAGTCAAAAACTGTGAGACACCACTTAACATACATGATTATTAAAAATCTGAAAATAACAAGTGTCGGAGAGGATGCAGAGAAATGGGAATCTTTGTGCACTGCTGGTGGGAATGTAAAATGGAACAACCACTGAGGAAAACAGGTTGATAGCTCCTCAGGGTTAAGTGTGAATCACCACGCGTCCTGGCAATTCCACTCCTCGGTGTATATCCAAAGAACTGTTAAGGGACTGGGACAGGTATCTGCACAGCGATGTTCATCGCAGCATTGTTCACAACTGCCAACACGGGACAGGTATCTGCACAGCGATGTCCATCACAGCGTTGTTCACAACTGCCAACACGGGACAGGTATCTGCACAGCGATGTTCATCGCAGCATTGTTCACAACTGCCAACACGCGAAAGCAACCCATGTGCCCATTAACAGACGAATGGACTAAAAAATGTGGCATGCCCATTCAATGGAATATTTTTTCAAACATAAAAAAAAGCAAAGTGCCAGTACATGCCATAACGTGGATGAAACGTGAAGGCATGTGGTTGAATTAAATGTCAGACATAAACGGACAAATATTTTATGGTTTCTCTTAAATGAAATATGTAGAATAACCAAACTCTTAGAAACCAAAAGTAGAATAATATTGATGAGGGGTGGGCAGAGGGGAAAATCAAGAGTTATTGCTAAATTTGTATGAGCTTTGGTTTGGGATGATGAAAATAGTCTGGAAACAGATAGCGGTGAAAGTTACACAGTATTTTCACTTCAATGTCAAAAAGCATTGAGCATTTAAAATAGTTTAAATTATTTTTGTTATGTATATTTTACTGCAATTAAAAATAAATAGTTTTTTTTTAATGAGGGTGAGGTATGTCACAATTAGAGCAGCTTCATGAGAGATTCTAAAGAGACTTCTGCAGGTGACACTGAAGGATGACAGACATCAGACTGAAGCCACATGAAGAAATAGAGATCGCCAGTGAGGGCAACAACATGGGTCATCACAAATGCCAGTATTATTGTATTTTTGGTCTGTAACTCTACTTTTTACTTCCTACAGGATCTAAAAGGCAAATATATCTAATGTAATGATAAATCAATGGTTTTAGTCTCATTATATATAAACATGCAACCTGTAACAACTACATAAAGGTATACCACTGAAATAATATACCACTGAAATTAAGTTCATATCTAAGCAAATGAGAGTGTTACAGATCTAGGAAGGCTAAATTTAAGCTGCATGGTAACTACAGAGAAAATAAGGGGGAACATGCAAACTGACCAAACAGAAATTAGAGTGCAGGTTGCCAGGGTGGAGGGCAAGAAGATCAGGGTATAGGGACAAACGGGTATAGGGTTTCTTGGGGGAAGATGAAAAGTTTCAGTTAATAGAAAGTGGAAAGGGTACCACGACACAGTGAATGTGATTAATCCCCTGACTGGAATGCTTTGGAGGGGGTGAGATGGGAAAATTCATGTTGAATATATATTTCCACAATTGAAAAAAATTAGGCAATGGAGGCCTAAAAGGTCATTTTTGGGGACATACGAAAAATTTTGGAGTGTAGACTGTAACCTTTATATCAATGTCAAATTTCTTGAACTTGATAGCTGCATGTCAGGTGGTTATATAAGTAAATATCTTTGTTATTAGGCAATGTATGTGGAATTATTAAGTATTCAAGGAGCATGATATATACAATCTACACTCAAGTGTTTAGAAAATGTATTGGCAGAAAGACGGACAGATAGAATGATACAATAAATTTAGCAAAATGTTAAAACTGGTAGATCTGTGTATCTGGGTGGAAAGAAGTTGAAGTTCTCTGTTTGTTTTATGGGTTTGTATTATTTTTGTAACTGTCCTATAAGTTTGAAAGTATCGCAAAATAAAAAATTAAAGAAAACCCAGCCTTTGCATTTACTTTTGTCCATAGTCCTTTACCATTCTGCAAAAGGAGAAGAATTTTAATATGAGATTTATATACATAAAATGATTAGCATGGTACCCAAAACACATTAAGCACTCAATACTTAGCTATTTTAATATAAGAACTGTGCAAACACAGTATTCTGATGCTTTAAAAAATATTATCGTAAACAAGATGTACAGTGAAGGGTACTTCTAGATCAAGGGAATCCTGACGTGCAGAGGGGGCAGGGTGGGCCAATGAAGGGAAAGGACAAAGGGCTTCTGGCAGCACCAGCAAATATCTGGTTTCCTAAGAATTCCACATCACTTTCCAATAAAAAGATCATCAGATGAAGAGAAAACCCTGAAGGGAGGCACAGCATCATTTGTCCATTCAGTTGTGTGAATCAGATTTCATTCAGTTGTGTGAACTTGGTGGCTGCTAGGGATAACACCAAATACAGTGCTAGTTAAGCAGAATATTTCCTTTACTAGAAATTATGTAGCATCTACTACTATGATTTACCCTCTTTTTCTTGATACCTTTATACTTTCAGGTTTGGGGGATTTTTTTTTATCCTTGATATTGCAATAAAAAGTAACCACAAATAACATTTGAGTATAATATAAAGGTATCAAAAACCTAATACAGTGCCACCAGAATAACACACGCACACAAACAGAAGGCCAAGATTGTTTGAGCTTTTCAAAACAATCCTTACAATTGAAGTCTGACATATTACCAGGCAGCGCTCAACTCCTTTATTTGGAACAACAAGGTAGAGCTGGGGGAAAAGACACTCTTAGAAACTACCTCATCAATACTTATTTTGGCTATATACAGGGAATCAGTTATAAAAAAGAAGCCAGTGAGAAACAGAATACAATAAAACAAGAAAATGTTTAAAAATGTTTCCCTTTCTTCCTTCCTTCCTTCCTTCTATCCTTCCTTCCTTCTCTCTGTCTTTCCTTTAAAAAAAAAAAAAAAAAAAAAAAAAGAAGCCAGTAAATTTGTTTATATTAATTTTGGGGGTGTTTCATGACCATTGCAAGTGTTTAAATGCCCTTTTAAATAAACATTAAAAATTCACTTTAAAAAGCTGTACAAAAATTCCGCTTCCAGAAAGAGGATGTAGAAATACTACACTGAATATTATATATAAAACAGACAAGAAGTTCTGAAGACTTGAGGGAAGAGGGTGCAGCTGCCAGATGCAGCAGGACCCGAAGGCCACCGTGGCATGGGTGCCTAGGTGTTGTCCTGTTGTCAACATCCCATGCCTGGTGCTGGAAACACTGGCAACCATGAAATGCCAACACACACAGACAAAATCAATACCAACAAAGTAAAATAACAAAAGTCCATTCTCTTTGGTGGAAGGACCAAGAGGAGCAGCATGGCAAGGCGACCCTTTTAGACAATAACTGCTCTACTCCAGGCCAACCTCACAGAAAAACCTGCAGTCAGCCTTTTCCCATGCCAGCAGACATCCACCACAGCTGGACTGCCATGTGGCCCCCAGGGTCCCCAGCAGGGAGACATGTGAGGAGGCTGGGAAGGAAGCCTGCACTTTCATCTCTGCTGAGGGGTAAAAAGCTACCCCCCCGCAGCCCCCATGGAGTCAGGAGGGAACATCCACCCAGGGGCCACGAGGAGCCCCTGCCCCTCCCTACAGGGCTTTCACCCCTACCCAGTGGGAACAAGGGCCCTTCCCACATCAGAGGAGGCCAGGGGAGGGGGAATTCTCACCTATGCTGCACGGTAACAGGAGCCACAACCACTCCCTCTCCACATTATCACAGGCCAGGTGAGGGTCTGGACTTGTACCCAACCTGGCAGTAATAAGGGGCCTCCCACCATGACCATGGAGCAGTGACTGAAACGAGGAGCTAAAGTAGAAGATGAACCAGAGTCTCATAACAAAATAACCAAAATGTCCAGGTTTAATTAAAAAAAAAATCAATTCTCATATTAAGATAAGGAGAATCTCAACTTGAGTGAGAAAAGATAATCAATAGATGCTACACTGGTTTTTAAAGTGTTAGGTGCCCTAGAGTAGCTACATTCTGTTAATCTTAATGCAACCGTGTGGGCCATACCCATTGCAGAGTGAAACCTTTTGATTAGATTATTTCCATGGAAATGTGGACATGCCCATTCAAGGTGGGTTTTAATTAGTTTACTGAGTTTACTGAGGTCCTTAAAAGAACCAACATAGAGAGCAGACACAGATGCTTGAGAAGCCAATAAAGAGAGGAGACACAGACATTTGGAGAAGCAGAAGAAAGTCCCCAGCAGAAGTCTGAAGGACACACAGGAGTGAGAGAGCCATGTGGAAACCAACCCAGGAGAGAAGGGCCAGCAGGATGACACCATGTGCCTTTCCCTGTCACAGAGGAGCCCCAGGGCTGCTTTTCCTCCAAGAAGGAATCCTCTTCTTGGTGCCTTTATTTGTACATTTTCATGGCCTTAGAATGCTAACTTGTAACTTAATAAACCCCCCTTAAAAAAACCAATCCATTTCTGGTATATTGCACTCCAGCAGCATTAGCAAACTGAACCAGATGCCAACAGGATGAAAGGCACATTAGAATTATCTAACTAGAACTTAAAAGCAGTTACACAAAAATGGCTCAATGAGCAATTACAAATACTCTTCAAACGAATGAATAAAAAGTTCTCAGCAGAGATACAAAACATAAAAAAAAAAAAGAGAGAGAGACAGAAATGTTAAAACTAAAAAAATATACTAACTGGGTGGTGCAACGGTGGCTCAGTGGCAGAAATCTCACCTGCTGTGCTGGAGACTGGGGTTCAATTCCCAGAGACTGCCCATGTAAAAAAAAAAATACTAACCAAAATTTTAAAACTTAATGAATAACTCAACAACAAATGAAGTAGACAGAGAAAAGAATCAGTGAACTTAAAGACAGAAAAATAGAAACAGCCCAATCTGAAAAACAGAGCAAAAATAGACTGGGTGGGGGCTTGGGCAGAGAGAACAGAACTTCTGAGATTTGTAAGGTAAGAAAAGCTTGAACACTCATGCCAATGAAGTCCCAAAAGGGAGGAGATGCAAATGGGCTGAAAACCTATTCACATGAATGCTGAAAATGCCTTCAAGTTGGCAAGTCATAAACCTACAAATTCTAAAAGATGCACAAACTCCAAACAAGATAAACCCAAAGAAATCCACACCAAGACACATGATAGTCCAACTTTTGAAAACTGGAGACAAAGGAAAAACTCTTGACCGTGGCAAGAAAAATAAGACCTTACCTGTAGGAGAAATACAATTCAAATGACAGCAGATTTTTCAACAAAAACATGGAGGCTAGAAGGAAGTAGGACATTTTTCAAATATCGAAAGAAAAGAACTGTCAACAAAAATTCTATATCCAGAGAAAATAACTTTCAAGAATGAAAGGGGAATTGAGACATTCTCAGACAAAGGAAAACTAAGAGAGCTTGTCACCAGCACACTGTTCTAAAATAACAGCTAAAGGAAGTTCTGTAAACAGAAAGGAAATAAAAAATGAAGAAATCTTGAAACATTAAGCAGGAATAAAGCAGAACAAAAAGAGTAAAATATGGGTAAACACAACAAATTTTCCTCCTCTTGAGTTTTCTAATTTGTATTTGACAATTGAATCAAAATTAAAACATTAATATTATGTAGATAAAATATTGAAAACAATAATATTATAACTGGGGGGGAGGGTAAAGGGATGTAAAGAGAAGTAAGGTTTCCTCTATACTTCACTTGAAATGGTAAAATCGGACACCAATAGAGTGTGATGAGTTATGCATATATTAGGTAATATCTAGAGCACCCATAATAAACCACCATGTAATTCCAAAAAATTATGCACATTACCCATAGGAACATAGTAAAAGGAAAACAGAAATTAGAACCATAAAGAACAAACAGAAAACAAAATATAAAAAGGCAGACTTAGGGCCTAACATATCACTAACTGCAATGGTATAAGTATACCAATAAAAGGGAGAGATCGGCAAAGTGGATAAGTACCGTAATCTAACTACATGCTATTTATAAGACACTCACTTTGAATATAACAACATGGATAAGTTTAAGGTAAAAGGGTTAAAATGATATGTCATGCAAACTTTAATCAAAAGAAAGCAATATTAATGTCAGATAAAGTAGACTTCAGAGCAAAGAAAATTATCAAGCACAGTCAGGAATACTGCATAATGATAAAAGAGTCAATCCACCAAGAAGACACAACAACCCTAAATGTGTACGTATTAAACAATAGAGCTGCAAAATATGTGAGGCAAAAACTGATAGAACTAAAAGGAAAAATAGACAAATTTCCATTTTAGTTGAAGATTTCAACACCTTTCTCCCAGTGACTGATAAGAAATGATAGAATAACTTAACAGTATGTCAGCAGGGATACAGAACGTGATAACACCATCAATCACCTGGGTCAACTGGCATTTACAGAACAGTATATGCAAGAACATCAGAGTACATCTTCTTGTGGCTTGGGATAACATTTCCAGTGATAGCATCATACATGCATTCAAAAGTACCATGTTTCAATATATATGGAAATAAAGATGATATATTCTGGATAGCTTTTTAGATCACTCAAAGAGCAATCTTGGTGATGACAAAAATACCTGTCAAAAATGTTACTGAAGAGCTTTAATAAGTTGCTCTAAGTAGTATGTGCATAGGAAAGAGCAACATGGTATTTCTAAGTTCATTACTTCATTCAACCAATATTTACTGAGCACCCTTCACGTCCCCGACATTAGTATATGCACTGGAGTTACAGCTGTAAATAAGGAGGAGAAAACACCCTCATCCATGATGCTTCTAAACTAATAATAGATTATTATATGAAACACGTCATTTTAAATAGGTTTTCATATACAAATGAATAGTAAAATTTTGGCGTATTTGACTAATCTATAACCATAAATGTTTATACATTCAATTGGTTAAAGAACTTTATTTCAGTGGGAAAACTAAGATTATATTATATCTGGTCATGTATAGCATTATGACTGGAAATATTAAGGAAATAGTAAATTTACATTTGAACTGCATGATTTTTAAAATTCATACTTCTATTATTATTAGAACAAAATATCTACAATAAAATGTGTTCTTTAGATATTTTTTGTCATCATATAAACTCCTTTGGGACTAGGGCTCCCATCATGTTTTAGAATACATGTTACATAAGTGACAGCACAAAGCTATATGCCTTTTGTAAAAGAGCTGAGACAGTGCTCTGCCATCCATGGATGCCCTATATTACCATGGACAGAAATGTCCTAACTTACACTGGCCCTATTCCTGCCCTACCTCTTTGTTCTTCCCCACCAACTCTCCTGAATCAACCTACAAATCAGCATCAGCATGAAGCTTCACGAATATGAGTTTTCTAGAGTACCAGGCTTCCTTTATCTTAATGGAGGTGATATTTCCCTGTCTTGATACAATAAAAAAAGGCTCTTCTATGCCTAACCTTCTCACCAAGTATTTCACCCAACCTGTCATTTGTCCCCTTGACACCCAGGCTCAGATGCATCATTGGGCCCTGCAACAGGGACCATGAAACAAGAAGAAAAACAACTAATGTCTGGAAATATTATTTCTGCTGGCATTGGAATGTTCACTGTAAGTTCTCAGAAGTCAGTGCTACTGATTCAGAACAAAAATCAAATAATTAGAGGATGTAGAAAAATCATTAACACTTAATAATAAGATGGTATATGGGAATTCTGTATTTTATGTGTGACTGTTCTGTAAGCCCACAACTTCTCTAATAAAGAATAAAACTGTACAGAATTTCTATTTGGGTTGATTGTAAAGTTTTGGAAGTATATGGTGATGGTAGCACAACCTTGTATGTGTAATTAACAGCAAAGAATTATATACATGAATGTGGTCAAAGGGGGAAATTTTAGGTCATATTTACGTTACTAGAATAAATTAGAAAAAACATAGGACTGTTACAACATAATAAACTCTGTTGTGAATAATGGACTATAGTTAATAGTACAATTATACAAATGTTCTTTTGTGATTAATGACAAATGTCCCACACTAATGCAAGTGTTAGTGATAGGGTGGCATGCTGCTTTGAAACCACTATGTAACCCAGAGAAGCCATGTTCTAATCTTAATCCAATCTTGTGGCGGCAGACTACTGTTTGGGTGTGACCTTTTGATTAGGTTGTTTCCATGAAGATGTGACCTACACTATGGAGGGTGGGACCTTTTGATTACATGGAGATATGAGCCCACCCATTCAAGGCGGGTCTTGGTTTACTGGAGTCCTTCAAAGAGCACACAGAGAGAAAAAGAGCTCAGAGCCATACAGAGAGCAGATGCCTAGACACAGACATTTGGAGATGCAGAAGCAAAGAAAACCCCCACTGTAGAAGCAAGAAGGACCCACAGGAACTGAGAGAGCCATTCTAAACCAATCCAGGAGAGAAGGGCCAGCATACATTGCCATGTGCCTTTCCCTGTGATGGAGGAATCCACATGCTGCCTTTCCTCTGAGAAGGTAACCTCTTGTTGGGGCCTTAATTTCAACATTTGCATAGTCTTAGAATTGTAATTTATAACTTAATAAATCCCTATTGTAAAAGCCAATCCATTTCTGGTATATTGCATTCTGGCAGCTTTAGCAAACCAAAACAGGTGGCTTTGGGAAAAAAATATACTCTAAAGTAAACTATGGACTATAGTTAATAGTACAATAATAAGATTCTTTCATCATTTGTAACAATGGTACCCACAATAATGCAAATACAGCAAAAGCCTATCTTTTCTGCATGATTCTTCTGTAACCTATAACTTCCCTAATAAATAAAAATTATTTTAAAAAATCAACACTTAAAAAGTCTCATATACTATAAATATGTAAAGACTTCAAACCTAAACCATAAAACTGATTAAAGGTTTATGACATAAGTGCCCCAAAACTTACAAACAGATAGCAACAATCTTTTCTGCATAAAGATTTCCCAGAAGGATGATACTTTTTTTTAAGAAATTACCCTTTTAACTTTCCCCCCTTAAAAAACACCATTTTAAAAGACTACCATGTCCTACTCAAAATAGTTTTGGTATAACCCTCAGAGAATACTGCACAATCTCAGCAGTAAAGCTGATAGACATGAGGACAGATTAGCAATTAGGTCATGAAAATGGGCAACATAAAATAGTTATTGCTAATCTGCATGAGCGCCATTTACTCAATTAAGTAGATGGAAATATTATTATGAACTCAGTAGTCCAACGAGCATCTTTAAAATTAAGAAGGATGGGGTAAATGAAACACCCACTGGGGAATTTGGGGTATGTATAAATTAATTCTAGAGTATACTACGCAGAATGCTGTAATGAAGTTAACAAAATTAATTAAAAGATTCTTTGCATGCAGCCATTAGAGACCACTTACAAAAAATACATGTCCATCTCTGACATTAACAGTTAACATGACTGTTCCCTCAAACTCTCAGTGTCAATCCCATCGCCCTTTCTAAATCCACCACTGAGCTCCAAAACAAGAAAGAGCCAAGCGTGATTATTCAGAGCCTGGTTGACCTGATATGAGCACAGCTTCTAATATGCTTTCTGGGATTTATCTATTGTGGGTTTCAGCAACTGGTAAACCAGTGATGACTTTTCAAACTTTTTAGAAGACTATTACCCATTTTCTGAAGAACAGAGAAAGTTTTCAGATATTTACATAGTTGTAAAATTTGTGCTTCTTTATATTATTATTTTTATTAGATAATAATAACAAAATGAGGAGGATTATTAAATCCGTATAAGAAATGCCATCAAACTCTTAGGCAGAACAAAAATCAGTGAACCATTTTGAAAATATGGTCACTAACTTCAAAAGGAGTTTTTGCATTATGGAAATACTTCATATCTAGCTCCTATTTTCAAAGAGGAAATGCAAATTCTTAATGTTTTACTATTAGAGCATTCTAACACATATGCCAAAATTATAACAATTAAGTGGTTTGTTACGCAAACTACATAAAAATGATAATCTGCATCTATAAGACCAATAAAATGCAATGTATTCATTTTGCCTCTACAGGTAAATTATGGGTTAGTTTGATATTTTTTCTTATAAATGTGATTTTTTTTCTCCCTTTTGACTAGCCTTCAAATGTTCAGAAATTTTTCAAGTAACAGTTCTATTTAAAAATAATAACTATATAACTATATGTAACCATACAAAAATTATGTTATAGAATTTCCTTGATTCACTGAACTTAATTAAACCATTTCAAAATCACTGTAGGAACAGCTTCGTTTTCCATCTCAGGTTTAATACAACAATGACGATCGCGCCTCACCCCTACACCTGGCACGCACATCAGCCAATCTCAACCTGTGCTCCTCATTCACCCCACTCCTCCTTCTCAACACGTCTGCTGCGAGCAGTTATGGAGAGCTGATCTGAATATTATAGTCTATTTGTGATTGCTGAATCTTCTTGGATTAAGTTCCGTGCTCCTGGAAAAAGTATCCTCCTGAGCGCACCCCCCTCAGGTGACACTCGTTGACTGTGCTTCAAGGAATTGCCTTCATGCACATTTTCATTTTCTCAACTACTAAGTGGCAGGACATAGGCATCACCAAGATGATAAAACAGAAGCAGTCCATTTCTCAAGCTCTCCAGACTGTACAGGGAGGGAGGTCAGAAAATGCCCCTAAAGATGGCCTCGTGCTAACCCTAGAACTTGGGAATCCCTGACTGTGCGTGGCAGGAAGGAGTCTGCAGGTGTGATTAAGAAGGAGAGTGTGTCCTGAGACAGCCCAGTGGGCCCCTGTCCAGTCACATGGATCTGTAAAAGCAAAGAGCTTTGTTGGTTGTGGTCAGGGGGAGATGTGACGGTGCAGGAGGGTCAAAGGTGCAACACCCCTGGCTCTGGGGACAGAGGACGGGGCCACGAGCCAAGGACTGCAGGCAGCCTGGAGAAGCTGGCAGAGGCCAGGGGCCTCCAAAAAGGAATGCAGCCCTGTCCGATAAACCTTGATGTCAGCCCAGGGGGACCTGTGTTAGACTTATGGCCACCACACCTATAAGATAAATTTGCAATTAAGCTACTAATTTGGTTGTAATTTGTTATAGAAGCAATAGAAAACGAATACTGGAATCATCTACTCCAACCTGTTCTTCTGACAACTATGGAAATTAAAATCCTCAAAGTCAGAAATGTAGGCAGTGACAACGCACTCTCAAGTTTGGAGAAAACATAATTCTCTCTTCTCAAGCCATGGTTTGGCATCAGGGCAAAGAAAGAAAGAGAGGTTTCAGGCAGCCGGGGGCACTGGCTATCAGCACTTCCCGGCACTGATGTGTGAATCCCATGGTAGTCTGACTTGGCGAAGTCTCTGCTATGGGCTGCAGGGCTAGCTCTTCCTGTAGCCCCGCAAGCACCCAGGTTATTCTGCAAATGTCTGTCTGCAGGACCATGAACCGGCCGGGGCCACACACAGCACATGTTCCCCTGGGGAGCCAGGGAGGGGGGCAGGAAGCCAGCCTGAACCAGAGAAACCCAGGATGGAATTTTTAGAAGAATACAGATTTCACCTCCACAGATTCAGTCCACTATTTACTGAGCAGTTACTATGTGCCAGGGATTCTTGGAGATATTAGATAGTTCATGGTTGGGAACAAAACAGATACTAAAGCCCCTACCCTCATGAGAATCAGATAGCAAACATAAAAAAATAAATAAATGAATGCTAAGTGATGTTAAATGTTCCAAATAAAAATAAAGCAAAGCCCCTAAATAAAGTAAAGGGGATAAAGTGTATACGGGTAGGAAGAGAGAAGATATGGCAAAATTAGATAAAAGGACCAGGGCTTGGAAATGCCTATTTTATTTCTATGTGTGTCTAACTCTTTCAGTATCAGCAAGAACTAGATTCATGTCTTCAGGGTCCGTGGGAGACCTTGGTCCACAAAGTCAACCACTCAGTCAGAGGTTTTCGTATCATACAAGGTCGCTGCCAGTGAGACAGAGATGTCCCAAAGAGAAGTCACAGGCATTCTGAGATTTCCATTTGCCACTGCTATGACACACAGCGGGTCAGGATCGATGCGTTAGGCTTAGCAGTGAGCATCAGTTCTAGCTGCAGTTCTGACTTGGCAGACACTGGATGGTCCTCAGCTTGAAGAACCGTATCAACCCAACATCAGGAACCAATTATGGTGTTATAATCAATAATATAATACTTTCTACATATAATAAAGTACAAGTGACTACTTAGGGAGCGGTAAAGAAGGTACAGAAAATTTAATGACTACAGAATTTAAGGGAAAATCTAAATTCAAACAATTAGTTTTATATGATATTGTTAACACAGTAAGACAATGTTCAAAACTCACTTTGAAGAATTTCAAGTTCAGCTCTGGTCATTGCATCTTCCTTTTCCTTCAATTTTGTTTCTTTATATTTAGCATAAAACTGCCCAGCATCCTTTAAAAAAATTACAATAAATTAACATTAAAACACCAGTTTGCTTTTACAGCATTTCCTATTTAACTTCATTTTTTTAACATGAGATTTTTTTTAACTTTTTATTTTGAAATAATTTTAAACTTATAAGATAGCTACAAAAACAATACAAACCTCATACAAAAAATTCCAACATGCCACCCCTCCAATACCCAGATTCATTAATTTTAACACTGTAACATTTACTGTTTCCTTACTCGTTTCTTTCTTTCCTTTCTTCTCTCTTTCTCTCCCTTCCTCCCTCCTTTCCTTTCTATACATCTATCTATTCATCTACCTATTTTCTAAGCATTTGAGAGCAGACTGCACATATCATGCTCCTTCAACTCATAATACTACCAGGTACATTTTCTACAAAGATATTCATTTATGTAATTTTACTGTGTATGTGCAAACATAAAGCTCAAGAAATTTAGCACTGATATAAAGCTTACATTCTATAATCTTTTTATTTCAATAATGCCCTTTCGAGCCTTTTCTCCTCCATTCTTAGATCCCATCTAATATCATGTATCACATTTAATTGCCATTATCTCTTTAGTTTTTCTTTCTTTCCTCCTTTTTAAACAGCAGACACATATACAACACAAATCTTACCATCCCAAACCTTCCCAAGGATACTGTCTAGTGAGAATAATGACATTCACAGAGTTGCAGTACCTTCACCAGCACCCATTACTAGAACTTTCCTTTCACTTGAAACAGAAACCCTACACTCATTTTTCATGGCCCCTGCCCCCACCTTTGGTAACACACTTTACTTTCTGCCTCTGAGAGTTTGCATGTTCTCTGACATCATTTTTATAGTTACCAGGAGGCTTACACCGATCAGCGTACATCTATAACAATCCTCTTTGCTTTGATGCAAACCTAACAAATTAATAGCATATAAAAGCCATGTTCCTATACCCCTCCACCCCTGTACCCCCACCTTGAATGAGAGTTCCTGACACAAATTACATACTTATACATTATGAGTCCAAAACAATTTATCATCGTATTTTATACATTTCCCTTTTAGATCTTTTTGAAAGTAGAAATCAAAAATACAATAGTATTGTGGTGCACAGGTGGGTCAGTGGTAGAATGCTCACCTTCCATGTGGGAGACTCGGTTTCAATTCCCAGACCATGGACCAAAAAGAAAAGAAAAAAAATACAATAGTACTGGCACTTAGATTTACCGTCATTTTCTTTACCAAAGGTCTTTATTTCTTCACGTGGCTTCAACTGCCTGGTGTCCTTCCCTTTCAAACTCAGGAGTCCCTGTAGCATTTCTTGTAGGACTGATCTACTGGCGACAGACACCCTCAGCTTCTGTGTATCTAGGAATGTCTAATTCATCCCTCATTTTTGGAATTCAGCTTTGCCAGATAGAGAACTTTTGGGATGGCACTCTTCTACTTCCAGCTCTTTTAATTGTATCATCTTACTGCCTTCTTTCTGTCTCCATGGTTTCTGATGAGAAATTGGCACTTAATCTGATTGAGGCTCCCTTGTATGTGTGTATTACAGCTCTCAGAATTTTATCTTTAACTTTATCTCAGAATTCCCTAGTTCGATTATCACATGGTGCACTGTGGATCTGTTTGGGTTTATCTTGTCTAGAACTCGCTTTCTGTCTCTCTTCTTCTTCTGGGACTCCCATAATGTGTACATTGGTACACTTGCTGGCATCCTACAGGTTCCTTGGGCTCTGTTCACGTCTCTTCATCCTTTCTTCCTTCTGTTCCTCAAACTGGATGATTTCAATTATCTCATCTTCAAGTCACTGCTACCTTCTTCTGCCAGCTCCAATCTGCTGTGAACTCCTGTTTTAGATTTCTGTTACTGTGGTCTTCAGCTGTTTGGTTCTTTCTTATAATTTCCATTTCTACATTGATCTTCTGTTTGGTTTCATCTATTGTTTTCTTAATTTCCTTTAGTTCTTCGTCCAGGTTTTCCTTTGGTCCATAGGGCATACTAAGGACCTTGCTTTTTCGGTCCGCAATGTCCCAGGTCTGGTCCTCCCCCTGGCGGTTTCTAATGCTTTACTCTTCTTCTCTGCCTGGACCATTGAGTCCTGTTTCTTTGTTTGCTTTGGAACCTTTTGTTGAAACCTGGACATTTTGATATTTTAGTTTGTTAGTGTGTTATCACTGGAATTTAGACCCTGAGGTGTCTGTTCCTTAAGCTTGTAATCCAGCTAGCATTATGACCGAGTTTTCACTGAATGACTGGAGGAGGGGGGAGGGGAGGGGAAGGAAGAGGTGAAGAAAACACCCTTCCCAAGCTTTGCAGACTGAACTACGCAAGTACTCTCCTTCAGGCATATCCATTCAATGAGTTCAGAGAATAGCTCCCAGCCGCAGTGTAGAGACCTCCCTGATCCTTTTTCCCAGTGTCTTGTGTTGGGCATGTGTGTGGACCTAGAACTCCCCCATTCCCAGGGATACAAATATCGGCTCTTCCCTAGGAAATCACTTCCTCCAAGTTCCAGGCACTGCACTGTGTGTCCCACAGCCAGTGATCCCCTGCCCCAGGCAGCACAACCTGACTGCTGTACCTGCGTTCTGCAGGAGAGCTCAGCGAGCTGCCTCTACATGCAGGGCAGGTTCTGAGAAAGTGAGTCCCTCAGGTCACCAGCAGAGAGACTGGGCCAGACATGCATGCTCCCTGTATGTGCACAAGGTTTACTCTGCTCCCTCCAGGCTGGGACCAGCAACTCACACTGGGAATATGAACGGATCAGCATGGAACTGGAGAGGGGCTGGGGAGCGGTCAGCCAGAGCACCAAAGGTCTCCGCGCTTTTACTTGCTTGCCCTGTTACTACAGTCCTTTAACTGTTTTCAAGAGCTTTTAGAAAGATGTTTCTACACTTCTCGTTGATTGTCAAAGCTTCTATGAGGACATGGGGTCCCATTCCTTCAACTTCATTTCAAAGGAGTATATTCACTTAACAAAGTCTTTCTTTGTGTTGGTATTTTCAAATTTTATCTTTCTATGATTTTTCTCTTTCTGAGCTGATTAAAGACTGAAATTGCATGAATGTAATTTTAAATAAATCTTTTCTCTCAGATATGGAAGGAAAATTCTCTTCCTGTTTTCTTTCTGATATTATTTCTTCAATAGTTCAAGTACTATTGTGTAAACACAGAGCAGAAAAACACATTTGCTGAACCAAACTATTCGGAATAGTATTAGCTCTATTTTCATGCTGGTCACTTAATTCTCACAGATTTTCAAAATTATTACATGCAAATAGTGATATCTGCAGTGGCAAATATGTTAAAGAAAATTAGAGCATACAAATATCAGGTTTTGTTTTTTTTTTTAATGATTGAAGTTCAGCCTTGATATAATTCCCAGGCAGTTAAAGAAATGTGTCATTACAGAAAACAACTTAAGGTAAAATAATAAGAATAAAAAAAAGGATGTATCCATCATGCAAACTAGGGACTGATCTGTACTGATGCACCCTTTTCAGAAAGTTCACATAACCGACTGAAAGAGCTTCTCACTGCAGGGGGAAAAAAAAGAAGAGCAAAAATGCAGTCCCTTGAGGGCATGGATTTTGAGGGATTTAGTCACCATATCCCCAGGACCTAGCCAGGCAAAAGTTAGGTATTCAATACATCTGTTGAACTGAATTAAACTCCTTGAAGATTAAGTCGGTAAATCGCAAATCTGCTTATGAAACATGTCTGACAATATTGATACAGGGGAAAGCTGTCATTCCTCTCTGTACCACCCTTTGAGAACAGAAACAAACAGTTCCTATCACAGAGGTTGAGGACTGAGGACACCCACTGTACCAACAGTAGGCTGTCACAATAGTCGATAGTCGATAGTCGCTAATGACTAAACAAGCGCACAGAGTGGAAGTCCAAGTAAGAGAAGAGGTGAGATGTCAGCAAGGTCCTAAAGACAGACCGGGCCACAGGTAACACAGACATGGATACCCACAAGCTGATGCACTGGCGCACCTGGCATATGGAGACACTAGTAATCATTCCCCACCATCCCTTTACTCAACACATATTCTTTAGCAACACCAGTAGCAGCTGCCAGGCCACATGTGCTATGCATAACACTGTCTAGGTCTCCATGTAAGCTTTGCCCTCTAGTTAGAATATTCTATTCCCGTCATGATTTTGATGAACTCCTGTGCATCCCTGAAAACCCCATTCTATAGCCACACACTAGCAGCTGCCAGGCCACGTGATACCATGCATAATACCTGTCCAGGTCTCTGTGTAAGCTTTGCCCTCTAGCTATAATATTTTACTCCCATCATTATTCAGATGAGCTCCTATGCATCTTGGAAAAACCATACAAGCATCACCTCCTTTGCAAGTCTTTTTTGACCTCCCACAGCAAAGTAATTCTCTCTTGTATCTTACTCTGTACTTAAACACACATCCATGACTGTTTGTATCATGGTATATTCTCTCCTAGAAAATCAGAAATGTGACAGAAGGACATGTATGCCCAGAGCGTAGTATCTGGCCTAAAGTACCCACTCAGTAAATATTTATTGAATGGAACTATTTTGACTTACATGAGAAATATTATAAAGAAGGACTAATGTGGAATTAGAAACAGAAGAGCATCCACAATAACTCTAGGATAATATTCTCACACTATAAGATTCTAAAAGCAGAGAAATCATCAACCCATTGAAACGGTTTTATTTCTGCCAGGAAATAAGAGAACAAAATCAATCCTTGGCTCTACCTGATTCAGACATAAATACATCAACACTTAAATCTTAGCAGAGAATTCTGTCTTTTTATCTATAAACACTCAAGTTAAAGAAATGAATCTTTCCTGTGAAATCTATTAGGGTCATGTCAGAACTCTTCTACTCGATAATGAATTCAGGAAATAGGGTATTCCTACAATCAATGAATCTGTATAAAAAGATGAATCTCTTATTCTTTCCTCCCTTCCATTTCCACTTTTATGCTTTCACTTCATTTCTACCAGGGTTTTCACAAGCCCTGGGCCAGCTAAATAATGGTATAATCCAAAGTGTACAGGGTTCGTGTCCCCAACTCACCCCCCCCCACCATATCTATACATGATGAAATTTCAATGGGTTTTGGGTTAAGGTTTTATGGCCCCTTAATATCCCCTCATTCCCCTCCCCCACAAAGTCAACCCTGGAAGAGTATTATTTTATTTTAAGCCATATTAGTCATTTATAGCTTGGTACGAATGTACGAATGAATTCATTACAGCTTTCCAGAGAGTCGGTTAGAAGGAAATAGTAGGAAAGAAGAAAAGGTGGGGAGGCCTTGGCTCCATGAGGGGAGTGAGAAGATTGCCAGGGAAGACCAGAAGAGCACGGATTAGCACCTTTAGAGGGGAGAGGAGGGAAGCTGGGATCAAGCACCCTGGCACAGCAGACTGCTGAAGAACGTGGGCAGCAGGAGAAGGTCTGGGAGAACCACCTGGGAGAAGGTCTCTGCTCTGCCTCAGACGAGCCATGTGACACTCAGGAGATGCTCTTGCTTCTCCTTCTAAAATGGGTCTGATGAAAGAGCCTGCTCGGGGGCTGGGGGAGGTTAACAGGGCAGGACTGGGGGGCAGCACACCTCCTCACACATGGCAGGCCTCACTTCTTCACTCAGCCGAGGCTGCAGCCTTCACCAAAATGCTTCCTGTGTCCTCTATCATCCCGTTTCCACGCCTGCACCTCACCTCAGAGTGAGCCTTCTGCTGGGCAAAGCAGTCTCTTCTTAGAGGCCCGGCTCCTTACAATGTTTTGCCTGCCACAGTCAAGATATTCCACTAAAGTTCCTCTTTAAAATATTCATTAGATTCCAAATCACACCATGAGAATTTCAAAGCAGCCAATCACTATAACATACTCCAAGAGTCTCACTCGCTGTTTGACCCAGGCAATATAACCCATCCTCCTTTTGCTTCATTTCTAAGCATTTATTTAAAGTATTCCTCAGCCTTTTCCTTTTCTTCACATTTTACTTGCACTTTCAAATTATAATTGAAATATGTCCACATCAGGAAGCATTAACTCCTTAGTACGTCTAAGATCTCAACTCCACTACACTCAACTCCACCTGGACCCC
This sequence comes from Tamandua tetradactyla, assembly GCF_023851605.1. Lineage (NCBI taxonomy): Eukaryota > Metazoa > Chordata > Mammalia > Pilosa > Myrmecophagidae > Tamandua > Tamandua tetradactyla. The sequence continues at coordinate 228,767,570 of NC_135327.1, read as the reverse complement.
ATCATCCTTGTGTACAGTTTGGGGAACCACTCCTTAGGGTGGGTACTGAGACACTGGGAAACCTTAAAGGGAAAGTAAACAAACAGTGAAGAAACTTGATATCATATCTCATAAGGGGCAGGAGATGAGAAGATCATGGATGGCCTCATAACCACCAGAGAGTATCTTGAGGGTCATCACAGCCAAGAGTGATGTAAATTATTATATATGGTTCCAGAGACAGAAGTTCCCATCCTGGGAAAATATAAGAAAGCATTTTCTAATAATGAAAATCACCTGCAAATGAAATATACTAACATTGGAGGTAAAATTCAAGAGGCCACGTGGCTCTTCTTTGAGGTGTGCTCCAGAGGGCACATGTGCATTCAAAAGGTGGTGAACAGTATCAGCTGTTCTCAGCTTCGCCCTCCCATTCTTCATGAGGGGCGAATTCACACGAACACGACAGACAGGGAGGGAAAATAAACACAAAGTGCTATTTTGAGTCCAGAACAAGCCTCCAATTTACCTACACAGGAAGTTACAGATTTCCTGAGGATATAAACTTCTTATCTAAATTTGTAGCCCTAGTACACTGCTTGGCAAGTAATAGTCATAATAACTATTCAATAAACATTTATCCATAATAATAAATATAATATTCACTTTATTCATTGAGTATTTATTAAGAAACAATAAATATTCAATGAATGAATGAATGAAGGCTTACATGAGTCAACGAGGACTCTGGATTGCCAAGATTTAGCTCTATGATGCTGTATTAAAACTATGACACTTACACTGTTCCAAACAGAAAGAGTTCCTAGCTACAAGAAACTCAAAATCCTTATGAATGAGCCACATGTAAAAGTTTTTACTCTAGAAGCAACTCCCTTAATGTTTAACAAGATTTCTTGAAGAGCTGTCCATTGACCTGCACAGTTGACAAACAGGGATTGGTTTAACAGTGTAGGACTATACATGGCCTACTGAGAGAACTGATATGTTATGGGTTCTTTGTGTCTGGTTGTGGGGCCTGGGTTCCTGCACAAGAAGCTGTTATCTACTCATTTACTGAGGTACTATTATGTGTGGAGCACTTGGCTAGGATGTATAGGGTTATAAGATAATTAAGACACAGTAGCTGCCCTTAAAGAGATCACACTGCAGTTGAGGAGTCAAAGGATGGGTAAAAAATAACTATGAACCCCAATCAAATATGAAATATAGACTATAAACACCACCACAACAGGGATTCCTGTCTTCTATTTTTTCTCATTTGTCTATTTCTGGCGCCTAAAGGAGTAAATGGCATACAGTAAGCACTTATTTGTTGAATAATTTGTTGAAAGAAAGAATAGCGCTCCCCCAATATACGGGTCTGAAAGGATTATATACCCTGGAAAAGCCATGTTTTAATCCTGAACCAATCTTGGAATGCCTTAGATTGGACTTTTCCATAACCTTACCTTAATTTGGACATTATCAGCCTTAGAACTGTAAACTAGCAACTTAATAAATTCCCCTTTTTAAAAGCCATTCCATTTCTGGTATATTGCATTCCAGCAGCCAGTAAACTAGAACACCCAACATTCCATCTCTGTTTCCCCACATTTTCTCATCCTCCTGAGATGAGGTGGGGTCAATATCAGGTGCCATTTCCAGGACAGAACACAGGAAAGCACATAATCCTCAGCTCTCTGCTGTGCCCAGTGACCTGGTGGGCTGTAAGCTCTAGGTGATGCAGCCATAAGATGATGGAGCCTTCCTTGCTCCCAGCCCCCGATGGGCTACGTGGAGCAGAATGTCCCCTCTCCTGCCAACCTATGACGGACATTAGGTCCCTGGAGTCTCAGGGTGATGTGTGCCTATCCCAGTCTATCCGTCCACGTTAATACAGATAATGAGCGGTATAAAGGTAGCCTGGAGACCTGACCAGGATGGACTTCCTAACGATGGTCATGGCTGATCTCCAAGTATCTCTGAGGTCAGCGCGTGGTGAGAGGGGGAGGACTGTATCAGAAAACCTTTCTTCCAAGATTACTGACAGAGTTCCTTTGGGTGATAAAATAACAGGCTGAGCTGGCAGCCTACCTTTAGTTTACTTTTACTTCCCCATAAAGACTTCAAAACATAAAGTAATCCAAGGAAAGCTCAGGAGAGAAGGAAGTTGGCCTGCGGTGTGAGCAGGGAACACTGCTACCTGTGCCAGGAGAGCCTCGGCAGGGGGGCTGCAGAAAAGGGAAGGGTTCTCCATTTCCTGTGGGTTCTCTGACAGCACACATCTCCTTTCTTGTTTGCAGCTTCCAAATAACTTTCAACAATACGTCCGTTTCTGAAAATTTACCTATAAAGTCAATTGCTCTAAATCAAGTTTTATTCTCCTTTGACTCATGTTATAACGTAACATGTAATAAAATTACAATGAAGAGTAGGGGGAAACGTTAAAATTGCATACTTTGAATAAGAGTCAAAATTTTTGTACAGAACCATAATAATACTGAATTCACAAGTAATAAAATTAAAACAGAAAACCAGAAGCTGTACCTCCTTCTGTCTGAGTTAGTTGCCTTCACATGAAGCCTGAAAGCTCCTTCTCTGACCGGCCTGGCAGAGCGACCCTCAAGTCACCTCTTCAGCCCCAACTCAACACAAGAACTCCTCTGTGATTTTTATAACCTGACAGTCGGACCAACAGTCTGATTTAAGGAAGTTTTATAATCAGACAGCTTATTATACACTACAGCTCTAGTTAGCCAGCTGATGGAAAATTATTCTTTTTGAGCTTTCACATTTCTTATATTTTAATATTCCTTTCATCTACTTTAAGTTTCATTTTAGCCATTAACTAGCTGTGGCACTCTGGGCAAACTCTGTCACCAGTCTGAGTCTTTGGTATTTTTCATCTATAAAACATGGAATCAGTGAAACCATGCACCTCTGAACGTCTCACCTACCGCTCTCACGTTGTGTGGGTTTTATCTTTTCTGTGTCAAGGAACACCCTACAATACCATATAAAGATTCTCCCTTGAGAGTCCCTATAACCAGAACCACTGTCCTTCTTTCAGGGGATGGAAAGACAGAATCTTGTGTTGTGGGGACTCTCCAATTTTCCTGTATCCCTTTGTGCTTCTGTAACAGCAGAGCTTTTAGCCTTACAGAAATTCAGATGAGCTTCTCCATCCTTTTCATTTGTTCACATATGCCAGAAATAAAATACATTTGTCAGCAAATTTTTTTGAAAAGTTATTGGAAAACAAATTTTTGAATAAAGTTATGAGTTAGCATCCTCCTCCCCTGGAAAAATCTTTGTTTAACTCTGAGTAGAAGGTCAGGCGGCTCAGCGGGCTCCAAGTGCCTCCTAGCCTTTTAGTAGCTTTTTTTTCCTGCTAATTAGCTGTGAATGTTTTGTTTGTTTTCTCTCTGACACAGTCACAGCAAGCAGCAGCAAAGGGGGCAGCAAGGAGAGGCCCTGACTGCGGGGGTGGCCCCCAGGCTTGGCCAGGGCTGTGGTCTCCACAGGGAAGCTGCGTGGGAGGAAGGGCACTTCTACAGAGGACGGCTCCGGTAGTGTGGTGCCCCCTTTGCTCTCTCAGGCAACCTTCCTTTTCTTTTCTCTTCTTAAAGGTAACAGCCACAGCACTCAGAGAAGTTTCTCCTGTCTTCTCAGCCACTAGTTAAGCTCTCATCTGGACGGGGGTGGCAGTAAGCATGCTGCCAACATCCCATGGTAAATTTTAATTTAATCATGTTCACGTAAGACCAGCATGGCAGTGAGAAAAGATGGGGTTGGGACATAACACTACATGAAAAATCTACAATTTCAGGCACTGTGCACCTAGATGTGTTTTATAGTTCATAAATTTTATTACCGAGCATTGTAACATATCCGGTGGAAAGAAGCTTGAAGGGTGAGTTCTGAGAAAACCAAACAGAAGCAAATAAATTCTAGATACTTAGGAGCTGTTTCATCTCAGAAAAGGTAGAGAACTTCTATGAACTATGATTTAGACTGAATGGGAACCACTTGGGATGTCTGGCACTTACTGACTGTATATATGAGACGCTGACAGTTTAAACACTTTACATCATCATAGGCCCAAATATCTAGGCTCCAACACAGACAGTGACAAAAGTAGACTAAGCTATGAGAGTTAAACTGGAAATATGCTTATGGCAGTGACTATTCTTCATCTACTGCAAGGCTCCAGAACACAGGGTAAAGTTTTAAATACCCGGAAAGGGATTCTGGGCATTGGAAAGTTTCCTGGGGTTACATAAAGTGGCACAGAGACAACACCGAGGTCTGGATAGTCAGATGCAGAGAAAACGCACGCACCCTGCAAAGCCATCCCAAGAACAGGAAAAGGATGGCAGGACGTGAACGTCACGTGACGATTTCATTTCAGCCTCAAAGCACAGGGTCCCGTCTTTACAGAGCCCAGGGTCCTTGGCATATCCTAATGCACATCCATGTACTCTGCTTCCTCGGCTGTCCCAGTGCAGAGACCGGCCCCTGGGCATCCACGAAGACAGCCCTGTGCTTCACCCCTCCAGCCCCTCAGCTACTCTCAGGTCACAAACACACTCCATATTTTTTTCTTTAGCTTCTCATTGGGTACTTTACTTCTCTGCCCATGTGGGTACATGAATGATAGGGGACATACATTTGGCTAAATGTTGGATACTTTCCCTTTAGGGAAATGACTGATACCAATTTTACATTATCAAATATTTAACATGTATCAAGCATAATGACTTTTAATTCTCTGCCTCGTTTCTTCTAATCTACCAATTCTTTTAATTCTCCTAGTATCTTCCTCAATGCAAAAGAAAGGAAACATATTCTGGAGCAGCTCGAAAGAAAAATCTGAGATGATGGTATGATAGCCCATGATAAACTCTGGGATCTGTCCCGTAACTTCCTGTAGATTGCTTTGAAAACTATTGCTTTTTTCCTTCTTTGTTTTGTATGCATGTTATTTTACATAATTTAAAAAGTTTTAAAAAAAGGAAGCACGCAAACCCAGTGCTGGAAGTCCCAAGGACCTTCTTCTCCAAAAGCAAGGAGGCACTTAACCTGTCGACTGCACAACTCCTGGGAGTATTTCTGCCCATTTCACAGCCTCGCACACTTTAACACTCTCCCTCCTAAGGGCACATACATGCCACTGGTTTGCATGTATGTCTGTCATACATACACTGCTGACTTACCAATTAACAGCACTGTCTAAATTTCCCTTGTTGTATCAGATATATCTGTTAGCATGTAATTTCCTGAGTGGACACACTCGGGAGGCCTGGGAGGCAGTCTTAGACGATGGCGATGGGCTGTACAATATGCTCTTTGTAGAAAGAAACCTGCTGCATGACGCTGGTCCTCAGGCATGGCTCAGCCTCCAAACAGCATACTGTGCAGGAAGTGCTGCAGCCACAGAATGACCTTTTACACTAGTAGCATACAACGTGGGTGCGTCACTGTTAGGTGTCTGTCATTCTTCTAGACGCAACTCAAGCGGCTGCTCTTTCTGCTGTCCTCAGCCCTCCTATAAAAATGCAGTTTTACTGTCTGAGCGCTGCACAAGAGGCTGTTTATACCGTACAGATGAGGTACACCTACCAGGGTGTATCAACTGCTTAATTCAGGGACAGAGTCTCGACCTGTCTCTCAGGCCCTGGAAGGCATGCTCATTTCAATACCCCCTTATCGTTGGTGCCTTCTATTGGCTATGTGGCTAATTCACTTTTATTGAAATGGCTGACCTGTTTTTCTAAACATATGACCAGAAGAAGCTTTATGCATCAAATATTGATATCACTATTCCCAATTTACAAATGGGAAAACAGGAAATCATTTACATAAACCAAGTAGACCACAAGGAGTTTTCTTACGGGTCGTATGTGCTAACTGATACAGAGTGAACCTGTGAACAGAAGCTGCACAGAACTGCCACTTCCCCAATCCAAGGGATGACCGTGTGGTGTGGTGAAGTAAAGAGATGGGTGTCAGAGGAAGAATGGGAAGGAAAGGAGTTGGGGTGAAGAACTGCTGGAGTGACCAGGGCAAGATTTGGGTAGACTCTGACACTTGCTGGAAGTCTCTGAATCTCCACTTCTGGCTGGAACCCCACTTCTTCTCCAATCGCTATACACTTAGAATATTTGCAGCTCAGTTTACAGGAACTTTCCATGAAATCTGAGGTTACTCTTGAATGAATACCTCTTAACTAACTTGCTGTAAGCTCATCAAGAGCAGGCTGTGCTAGCTCTTAAACTTGTCTGTCAGTGATATTTATTGTGGTTACGATTTGTGCTGGTTTGAAATTGTTACGTACCCCAGAAAAGTCATGTTTCTTTAATCCGAATCCAATTTTGGTAGGGGCAGACCTATTGTTTGAGTAGGACCTTTTGATTGGGTTGTTTCCATGGAGATATGTCCCACCCACAATTGGTTTAGATGGAGATGATTAGATGGAGATGTCGCCCTACCCATTCAAGGTGGGTCTTAATTAGCTTACTTGAGTCATTTAAGAGAGGAACTTTTTTTAAAAAATATTTTTATTGACAAAACAACATACAAACACAAACATTCTTAATATATGTACATCCCACATTTGGTGTACTATCAATGGCTCACAATATCATCACATAGTTGTATATTCATCACCATGATCATTTCTTAGAACATACGCATCACTCCAGAAAATGAAAGAAAAAAGAAAAAAACTCATACAAACCACACCCCTTAACCCTGCCTCTTACTGACCACTAGTATTTCCATCTACCAATATGGCTGAACCTTTGTTCCCTTTATTTTTTTCTCCTATACACCCTACCACTCTCTTTCATTGATCACTAGTATTTCAATCTACTCAATTTATTTTAACATTTGTTTCCCCTATCATTTGTTTTCTTTGTGCATATTTTTTATTTATTTGTCTATACCATAGACAAAAGGAGCATCAGACACAAGGTTTTCACAATCACACAGTCACACTGCGAAAGCTGTATCATTACACAATCATCTTCAAGGAACATGGCTACTAGAACACACCTCTACAGTTTCAGGCACTTCCCTCTAGCCACTCAAATACACCACACATTAAAAAGAGGATGTCTATATAATGCGTAAGAATAACCTCCAGGATAACCTCTCGAATCTGAAATCTCTCAGCCACTGACACTTTGTCACATTTCTCTCTTTCCCCTTTCAGTTGAGAAGATTTTCTCAATCCCTTGATGCTGAGTCCTAGTTCATTCTAGGATTTCTGCCCCACATTGCCAGGGAGGTTAACACCCCGGGAGTCATGTCCCACGTAGAGAGGGGGAGGACAGTGAAGCTTGCTTGCCGTGTTGGCTGAGAGACAGAGGCCACATCTAAGCAACAAAAGAGGTTCTCTGGGGGTGATTCTTAGGCCTAATTTTAAGTAGGCTTAACCTGTCCTTTGCAGGGATAAGTTTCATATGAACAAACCTCAAGATCAAGGGCTTGGCCTATTGATTTAGTTGCCCGCACTGCTTGCGAGAATATCAGGAATTCTCCAAATGGGGAAGTTGGATTTTCCCCCTTTCTTACCATTCCAAGAGGAGAACATTTTAGGGAAAGCTCAGACACAGATGTCTGGAGATGCAAAAGAAGCTGAGAGAGCCATCTGAACCCAGGAGCCAGGAGAGAAGGACAGCAGATGTTGCATGTGCCTCCCCATGTGACAGAGAAACCCCGAAATCAGCCTTTCTTGAGTGAAGGTCTGTTGTTAGTACCTTAATTTGGACATTTTCACAGCCTTATAAATGCAATTCATAATCTAATAAATCTCCTTTATAAAAGCCAATCCATATTGTATTGGTATATTGCACTGTAGCAGCTTCAGTAAACCAAAACATGATTCAAATAAATATCTTAAAAAGATGAAATGTGAGTATAAACTAAGAGTTGTCTCTATGAAAATCAAGTTGAATGCTTTCGAAAGCTCAATAAAAGAGTTGGTAAAAATGCTGTTAATAAATATAATTCAATTATGAAAGACTGGGGAAGGTGTTATAAAAATCTGTAAGGGTTAGACAGTTACATGTTACATAAGAATCTTTGATTCATCTTTAAAGAAGACAAGACAGATGATTTGTTGTGTGTATGGCTTTTGCAACAAAGAGGACAAGTGACTCCAATCAGTAGACATTTATTTAAAAACAGAACCTTGGCCCTCTATCACAAGAGGGAGAACAAAGTACATGTGTAAAATATGTAAGGTTGTGTGCATGTTTTTTTTTTTCTGCTGAAGAGCTCCAGCAGGGCTCTTTCTTGACCACTGAACCAATTTCCAATCCAGAATTGCTTTGGGTTAAGACGGCCTCTTTAACATTACATAAATATTTTATATAAGAAGATTACTCATTGACGTGTCACAACAAACTTCAATGTTATAGGTAAGGTATATATACTTATAATACACAATTTCAGAGAAAAATCTAGTCCTAACAGTGGTTCTTCAGTATTATTTAGTTGATGTCTTTCACAAGCTGCATGTTTAGCAATCAAAAATACTTTGACTATTACCATTTGTGCCAGAAAAAGTCCATTCCTATATGTTATGTCGTTAGTGAGCAATAAAAAACTATTTTATGTCCTCAAAGGAAAATTAAAATATCAAGCATTTGCTTTTTTTTTTGTATGCTGCATGGTGGGAGTCACATTTCATTCTTTTTCCATGTGAGTATTCCCTTATTGCAGCACCATTTGTTGAATTTTGGTTTTTGTTGTTTTTTTGTTTGTTTGTTCATTTGTTTGGGCCAGGAATCGAACCCAGTCTCCTGCATGCAGGCAAGAATTCTACACTGAACTCCCCCTGCACCCCAAGTATTTGCTTTAGCAATGTTACTGTGATTGTGAAAGTCTTGTGTCTGATGCTGCTTTTATCTACGGTACGGACATATGAGTACAACATATGGATTAAAAACAAATAGGGGGAACAAATGCTAAAATTAAAAATATATATATTGGGTAGATGGAAATACTAGCAGTCAATGAGAGGGAGGGGTAAGGGGGAATGGTATGTATGAGTTTTTTCTTTTTTTGTTTCATTTCTTTTTCTGAAGTGATGCAAATGTTCTAAAAAATGATCATGGCAATGAATATATAACTATATGATGATACTGTGAGCCACTGATTGTATACCATGTATGCAATGTTTGTATGTTAAGAATATATGTGCTTGTATGTTGCCTTATCAGTAAAAATTTAAAAAAAGAAAGAAAACCATTTTACTTTTCTCCTTGGAACGTTTCATCAGGAAGAAACAATTAGAATGATATTTGAAAATGAGAAATAAAGGTTTCAAAATCCTTGTGCCTGGCACTTCAAAAGCCAAAGGCAAAAGGTGCCTGCAAGTAGGTTAAACCTTTTAAAAATCAAATTCATCAAACAGTTCAAGAAAGTACAGTTTCTAAGACTTTTTAAAAGTACGGATTTTTAGTAAAAGATGTTTTGGTAAGTTCCTTATTTTTGCATATTTTCTAAAAATGTAGAATAGGTAAAACAATCACTTGATCTATTGTGTTTAGATACTGCAGGCAGATAATTTAAAATAAAAAATTATACATCTAAGCCATCATAATATACTACTTCTATTTTTTGCAAATTTCCCTACATGCTACCCAAGAATATGTTAATTTTACCAAAGAAACTTTATTTCAAATTACTTTAATGAAAATTACAAAGTGTTTAAGATTGACATTTGATGTGCTATTCTATTACACTGTCTCATAACTAGTTTTTAATTCACCTATACTCTGCTTTACCTATGACACAGACTCTAAAGCTGACATGAAGTAATCACACTTAAAATAAACAAATTCCTCCCTAAAAATATTTTTTCTGTCACATCATCTCATAAATACAATGATATGATAAATCTACTTTCCCGCTCGCTTAAGTTTTAAAGATATAGTGTACAAGCACGATGAGAGTTTATTCAAATAAACAACATAACATGCTATACAACTTAAAAATAAAAGCTTTTAATTTACCAAAATACTTCAATCTTTCTCTATTAACTGTAAATAATATTTAAGATTCTGTAAGCAATAACTATTAGGGTTAACTATTTTGATGGAAGAATTGGTAAATAATTTCTCAGAGGCTAGGAGGAAGCACACTAGTGAATTTTAAGTTCATTATCCCTTCAGATTTTCATTATGCTAGGGAAAAGGAGAATAAAATGCAGAAATTGAATTGAAGATCTCTGATCTATGAATATAGAGTGAGTAGAAGTGGGAAAAAATTATCTGGCTCTCCAGCTTATAAACATTTTTTTCTGAAATGAAACATCTTCCCTCCCAAAATTACAACCTCAAAAAAATCTTGTGGGAGACCCGGGTTCAATTTCCAGTTCAGGTACTTCCCAAAAAATAAACAAACAAAAATTCAACAAATGGTGCTGCAGTAACAGGATGCTCACATGGAAAAATAATGAAATGTGACCCCACCACACAACAACAACAAAAAATCTCAAACTTCATACAACAAAAAGTACTCTACGAACTTTTAATTATGTTTATGAGGTGAAAATTTTCTAAGCAGATGAAATAATTAAAATTAGCAAAGCCATAATTTAATAAAATATGCTCTGGTATGCTAAATATAAAAAAATAAGAGAACCTGCTATATAAACAAATGCCCATATTTGATGTTTGATCATCAAGACTAAATAGAAACAGAAACTTTGATTACCAGTATAGGACAAAATGTCCTTCACGCCTCTTAAATTTGCAAATAAAAAGGAAAGCAAAATATATTCTTGCATAATTATACAGATGTTCACGTAAAGTCTTACACTGTGTAATTAAATGCTATTAAAATAATGGGTGACAAGCTATTTGAGTACTATTTTTTTTCACTGGACATGTCTTAAATGATAACTGTGGATTAAATTTTTATTCCTTTTATGTCTATCCTAAGGACGGTATTGCTTTTCCTTTTTTTTAGTACCTTGGAATTTTAAGGTGTTCTAAAAGCAATATAAGAAAGAGAGTAACAGAAATGGATACCCAAATAATTTTACAAGTCTTCTAAATTAGGTTTACGCTTATAAAGATGCCACTCAAATCAATCAACATTAGGAAGCATCCACTATATATCAACATTCAGCTAGCAGACACTGGGTAAAAATTATTTCATGAATAATTAAAATAGCAGTATCTAATATTACATGAAAGAGGTGCATTTTACCTGGATCAGATGAGGCAATGCTTTTAGTGTAAGGCAAAACCAAATTCCCAACTTGCATGGAAGCAAATCCTGCCACTGTGGTTTCATCAGCATCCTAAATGGGAAAAAAAACAAACTTTAAAATAGCAAAACACAGGCAACCGGTTAATAAAATATTTTTATAAAAATCATGAATTCCTTTTTTCAAAGGCTCATTTCAACTAAAAATGAAGACATTATTTAATGAAATATTTATGACAGTTTTCACTTAACCTGACTTATGCGATCATGAAATATTGTAGTTACAACAAATGCAATATATATCACAAGTAAGAGAATCTAGGCTAAGGTTTTGAGGAAGGAAGCTCCTACTCAAATTACAAAGAAAAAGAAACAAAAGCCGTCTTTGTAAACGGGACTTTTCATCGCTTCTACAAAATGAATTCTTACACCTTATGATTCCTCCAGCTCTAGGAGACCAGCCGTCCTCAGAGTGCCTGAGTGCTGACAACCAGCTATGAAGTACGCAGCATAAACAAACCAGTACATAAAAATCAATGTCGCCTGCAGTTCACTGAAGCATTACTCACTGGTGTCATCGGGAGAGACGCAGCAGAACAGCCTCTGATCGCCATCCCACACTGATCCAGCTCAGACCCTGCTGTGGGAACTACTTAGACCCTTTCTTTCTTTCTATGAATCAACAGAAGAAGAGAGGCTATCTTTTGGTATATACTGTGTTTCGCTGTCTCTCTACAAATTGTCACTTCTGAGCTAAACACAAACGTGACAGATTCTTCTACTAATGTTTGGTTTGTAAAGTTCATTATAAAAATTTCAAACTCCAAGAATTTAGGAATTTATATTATTTAACTGTATGTTAGCACTTTACAAGAGGAAAAGCCTATAGAATTTTTGCTTAAGATTAGAACTTGTCTCATAAACTACAGCCCATTATTTGCCTTTTCCAAACCTGCTACAAATGTAAATGTTAGCATATCTGAAATGGAGATTCTGACCTAACTATGAAGTTAAATCATATTAAAGACATATTGCAAAACAGCCTCAAATGATAAAATATTTGCTTATGTTCCTACCTCTCATTTTTTTCAGAAACACCCAGCTTTGATGGATCCACACTCTTGCCGCCTGCCTTTTTTTTCTTTTCTCTCTTTTTTCTGCTAAGCAGCTCATCCTTAATGTGGAAAGAATTATGGTTACAGGTTATCACTGACATGTACCCTTCAAATGTTATCAAGACCCTTTTGTGAAGGGTAAACATTATAGGAGAACATTTATGCAAATGTATGGAGGGTCCAACATGATTAAGTAAAATCATCAATCTTTTAACAATAACTGTTGCCATGGTACCCGGTCCTTAAACACACAGGAAGTTCTGCACTGTCAATCATGGGTGTCTCCATAGCAATCAGAGTTTTCTAAGGAGGGAAAGCATTCAACTTACTTTTCCTCATTCATCCAACTTTAATAATGTCACTTCAAAAAAGAAGGAGTAAACAGATGCTAATTCATGAACACTGATAAATACGTTTGATTTACCTTTACCATAAGTAAAAACCCATGGCAGAATAAACCATATAGTAGTATATCAAACTAAGAAAGGTATAAGCCTTTTTAACCAACAGAGCTCTAAAATTATAAATTTATACTCATTTCAAATCATTGTATTTACTGGAAAAATTTCAACATGAACATTCATTATCTAAGGAGGATGACACAAAAATCTAAAATCGTTCTTAATTTTAAAATATTTCTATTTGGAAGGTGCTAATTTCAAAAATATGGCTTCTATTTACTAATTTTCAGCTACACATTTGGGCTTTCACAAAGTTCTATACAACAAACCCAAATGATACATTTTTAAAAAGAAGGTTATTTTCTTCTTATTTCATGGGTTCCTCTTGACTCAGAAACATCTCCAACACTAAATACTGAGTTCAAAACGAATAGAAAGAGGATTGCATGGAAAAACTGGGCATTTCATAGGTTGGAAAATAAGTGTCGGCACTGCCCCGGGGAGACGGGTGGGAGGGCGCCAGCTGCCGAGGACACTCACCAGCTGCTTCTCCAGGTAGATGGACCAGGCCACGGCGTGGTGGCCCACGGTGAGGAGGACGAACACGAGCAGGGCCAGCTCGGCGTTGCTCATCCGTCGCACCCGCCGGTAGTAGAAGACGGGCTGCCGCCAGTCGGGGAGGCCAGTCGCCAGAATGTCGTCGTACCTACGGCGGCAGAGGGGACACGCCTTCAGGGGCCTTCACCGTAAAAGCCCAAAGGTGTAATTCTACCTACATCTAAAAACAGGCATGAGGACAGAATGCCTCCCGCACCGGCAGGTCAGTGCAGGGGGCATCCAGTCCCAGCCCCGGCCCCCTTCCAAGGAGCACGACCCCTTCTGTGGGCGCAGCCCCTGGAGGCCGAGCCACTCCTCTCCTGGGCGTCCACAGGGAAGGCCGGCGACAGCGTCAGCCATGGAAGGAGGGAGCACACAGCAAGAATAGTCAGCACAAGTTCCATTTGTTACCAGGAATCACGTGATAATTCATGGTACGCACGGGATAAATTTTGGAGTCAGTACTTTTATCTCCACTCCCATAATATTGTTCAAGGTTGAAATATTTACACATTTTATTTTATAAAACCTTTTTCATGAAGGAAAAGACAAGAAAACGTACAGCTTTTAATTTTTTTGCTCACATTTCTTTAGAAAATAAAAAAGTTCCTAATTAGAAAGGGGAACAGAACAAATGTTCACATCCAATTTCTCAATAAAACTGTTTATTTGCAAACAATTAAAGGGTGATGTCCTCATTCGCTCACACACTGGCTTTTCCTGTAAAAGATGAGCAGCACAAGTAAAGGCTAATCTCAGGATGCATTTCAAATCTGGTTTCTCGTTGCCCGTAAAGTAAAAACTTTACTTTACAATATAAATTTCAACTGAATTTAAATTTCAATCAGGCAGTCATTGTGGCAAATATTTTTACAGTTAGAAATAAGGAAAAATATTTGATTTAAAGCTCCAAACGGTCACACATAAATACTGTGTGTTCAACACACACAACCTGTTAATTGAACACAACTCATTAAATATTCTAATCACACTATTTCCAGAATTAAATCTGTACTGAAAGGCCTAATTTGGTGCAACACATTGACCAAAATATTTTAATTAAAAATATTCTGAGTTAGTCGCAGGCCTAATTACAGGAATAGAAATAGAGCCTATATTGTCAGGCAGGTCAGTAGAACTCAGTAGTAGGTTTTTCTCAAGTAAATTGACCGATCTAGGAATAATAGCGCAGCTGCTAAACTGCCAGTCTTGACATGTAAATCAATTTAAATGCAACAACTGCAGTAGCTACTTTGATAGTTATTAAATTGACACCTTGGAGATATGCTAAAAAAATAAAACAGAGGATTTATAACAGGCAACATTTTTTCAGTAGAAAAATACTGGTTTTAGATGCAAAATACATTTTACTGGCAAATCTAGAAAACCTGACTTCTAGATCAACTGAGGTTATTAATAATATATCAGATCAAAATAACCAATTTTCAAAGCCAAGGACATTAATGAGTACTAGTGTCTAAAAGGAAAATTGTGTCATTTAAAGAATCTACAGATTAAGTATGGTTATGTTGTTGATGGATCAGACAAAAACTGATGTTAAATATTCTTTTTCATTATTTATAGCAGGTCTTTAACATTACTATTAGCAGAGAGTAATATGATTTTATAAAATCTATCATTCTTATCCTCAAAAATTCATGTTTAAATCTATATTGAAAAATCAACTAATTCTGAATCAGAACTGGATTGGTAAAAAGGTTTCAAATGGTGTAACACAAGATTACAATATCTGAATGAGAGCCTATGAAAGTTTACACCTGAGTTTATTCTAAGTTTATATTCTACTTCAGATTTGTTGAGGGGAAAAAAGGACAAATACAAAAATCATTACTTTAGCAAATCTCTTCCATGAAATAACGTCACATAAAAGGTATGCTTATTAATAAAGAACATCTAAGAAAATGGTGATAATTTCCTAATTGCATTACTAAGTATTAAATTTGTTTTAGCTCTAAACTGTATTGGAAGAAAACACAGCTGAATTCATAGCTATGACTCTCAGGTCAACTATTTTTCAAAATCATTGCTGAAAATGCTGGGTATCTGTTCATAGACACTATTTTTTACCCCCCCACACACAAAAAATTGTATTTAGTGCACAACCACATTCAAGACAGCAAAATCTCCTGCACTAATGCACACATTCACCAGAACTAGATATTTACTAGGCAAGGCCCACCACTCTAAACAACAGACCCCTAGGATTAAGCTTAGAATCAATCCTCTATTGATTTTACTATCAGTGCACATCATGGCTTAGTGGCCATTTTAGGGGAAGATAGCTGCTTTTATAGCTCACTTTTCAGAATATATGCTGCTAAAGGACAAAGCACTGCTTTCCTGATAAAACACTGAAAAAAGAAAAATATTTCTTAAAATACACACAAACACCATTTTCATAAGTTACTTAAGAAAAAAATGTCCTGAACAACACATAAAATTTAAATATTCCTATATTATGCTATTTCTATCTAATAATTTTTATTGAATAATCTTATTGAAATGTTCTGTAATTGAGTCACACAAATTGCTCTTAACTATTAAGACCAGATGAAAACTGTGCATAGGAAGATGTACAGAATGTACATAAATAAATCTCTATGATAAAATATCATGAATGCAAAAAATCAGAGAACTATAAAGGCATTCTCTTGGGAATCGCAGCACTAATCAATCAACTCCCCACAGCCAGTATCCAACCTACAGGGTATGCCCCCACTTCAAATTTCCTTAAAATGTCCACAGCAAATGTAAAATAATGGCTGCGTAGGTACTGGAGAGCTCCGCAAATATATTTAGCCTAATATAAATACTGGAAAACAAATAAAATACAAATTTTTAACTTCCTACAGAAAAAAATATGGAAAATTTAGCTATTAGCATATTTTAAAATGTAAAATAGTAATTATATAGCCAAAAGTACATTATGAAAGCAAGTATATAAATAATTCTGTCAGTCATCTAAATTGTGAACTTCCCATCATACAAAGATTGAATTTTTCTCTTAAAACAATAACAACCTAACTTCCATTTACGACATGTTGTGAAGCTTAAAGCAAATTAACTGTATAAATCTAAGTTAATTGAGCTCAGTCTTCTTTCAAATATGTGTGTGTGTGTGTAGTATGCATGTGTGTGTGTATGTGTAGTGTGTATGTGTGTGTGTATGTGTATATATATATATATAATATATATATATAAAGGTGCGTGAAGTGTATGTATATATGTATTTATATATATATACATGCCAAAAACTTGTGGTCCAGAGCATTTTATATGACATAGTATACAAAAGGTGTATTATATCTCCTAATTAGGGAAGATATAATGTGAAAATAGATTTTTATTCTCAGATCAACGTTTAGTTTGATTCAAACAAACATGTAATGAAATTTACAATAACCAGTTGGTGGATTTGCAGAAGTAGCAAATAAAGACTGCGATAACTATATTTTTAACTGCATTTATAAATAAAACATCATACTATTTAGAAAACTAAAAAAATACATTCAACTTTTATAACTGCAGGAACATAAAATAGACTAAAACCCAATTATAAAGACAAAGAGGTTAACAAAAGAACAGTGGTTAAAAATTTGCAATAGATTTCAAACAAAAATACGCTCATATTAATAAACCACTATCTAGTACATAATATGCAGTGATTGGTGTCTACTCAGTGCCTTATTTCAACCAATCCTCATATAAAGGGATTTTAAGCCAGAGCCTAACTGGGCTGCTGTTCTCCTAAATAAGCAGTTTTTAAAACTAAGGAGTATTTAAAAGGCTACTATGCTAAGCTTCCTTACACTAACCCAGAAAACATGATTTGTTTCCATGCTATAGTCTATCCTTTGGGGAGAAAAAAAGGTTTAAAAGTCTATTCACAATTGCACTCCAAGGAATCTACTGGAGAGAATGAAAACGTATGCCCACATGAAGACTGATATGAGTGCCCACTGCAGCATTACTCATCAGAGTGAAAAAGCAGGAATGACCCAAATGCCAAACATGGAATACTACTCATCCATGGAAAAGAACAACACTGGTTCATGCTACAATGCGGATGAGCCTCAGAAGCATCACATTGAGAGAAGGAAGCCAGATGCAAAAGACTTCATATTACACGATATCACGTCTACAGAAAGTCCAGACAGCACATTTACAGAGCCAGCACAGACCAGTTACTGCCCGGGCACTGGGGGAGGCAGTGCCACAGCCTGCAAATGGGCTCAAGGGGATTTTTTTAAATGATGAAATATTCTAAAACTGGATTGTGGGAATGAATGGACAACTCAGGAAGTTTACAAACAAAAATCATTGAATTGTACGCTTTAAGCAGGTGACTTCTATGGTATGCAAGTGATATTAGTCTATTTTTAAAAAGTAGACTTGCCTTTTCCTATTAAAAAAAGATTATCAATTTATTGTTTTATGTATTTCATTTGCTATTCCCTTTTCAACCAAAATTTTAAGAATGCATTTGATGACAATTATCTGTATGGAAACAAATAGGAAAATATGTCTATGACAATTTTTTAAACTCTAAATACCAGTAAGGTTACACATCTAAAAGCAATTATTTAATGAATATTTGTAACAATTAAATAATGATACCAAAGAGCAACTTTTAGTTCCAGCACAAAACGAGTCTTTCCTTACAAGATAAAATAGACCATGTTCTTTTTTTCCCCCTAAAGGAATTATAAACATTAGGTAATTGCAGAGAAGTGATTTTCTCCTACTTGTTTCAATACTCAAGAGGTAACCTGGCCGCAGGCATGAGCTTGGAGGAGGATTCCCAGCTTCATCAGTTAAGACTCTGGCCTCAAGGAAACCCAGTCTCATTGATACCACAGCTATTTGTGTAATTGTCAGATCAATTTTTCTACCAAGGTTCTAAAACATAATGCGAAGGGCACTAATCCCAAAAGATATGTTAGATGAGTCTACACTGATGAAGAAATATTTTACACGTGATTTTTCTGAAAGATAGAAACTAATGAAAGAAATAGTTACAAAGTTTGCTGACTTTCAAGACAACAACGAAAATAAAATCTGATACCAAAGGTGTTGGAGGCGCAACCAAGCAGTCTTTAAAGACACATTCTTAACGTGTGAACTAAAACCAGGGCTCACGGAGAGAAGGCACCAGAAAACGGGCCAGGAGGCCAGCACCTCTTTCAACAGCGCTTGCAGGCTCCTTCAGCTCAGGGATTATCTCAGACCCCAGGAATGTCTGCTAGGGTGTCTGGACCAAGGCCAGCCCTGGGCATAAAGCAAAGAACACTTCAAGAGAGCATCTCAAATCCTTGCTTTACATTCTGACAAACTGAGGTATTCCAATTAAAGAACTAGGATGAGAGCCAGGAGCGGGAGCTAACATCTTAGGATACAGAACATTCCAGACAATACCTCTGAAGAAAGATTCAGAAGGCCACAAGCATCACTTTGGGGAGATGTCTTTAAGATGTATCTGTCATCAGATATTTAGGCTGACTTCAGCCTAAAATCTCAAATTCCTAATTATTTTTAAAGAGTACTCTATTGAAGTATTGCAGATTGTGGCCCATATAGTATCTTATGAAGTCACAACCAGATTTGTGATATATACACATATAAATAGACTAGTCTACACTAACTCAGAATGGAAATATCACTCTTATACACAAGAAAACAACTGTCTTGTGAAACCTGTTTCACTTACATACGTGTAGTATGCATACGTGTGGTGTGTGTGTGTGCATGTGAAAGTTGTATTCATGTGGGGTACATTTATATGTGTCGGAGGTGGAGGTGTGCATGTGTGTGATATGGGTACATGTGTATGCATTGTGGGGGGTGCATGGGTTTATGGTGTAAGTTGTATACATGTGTGGTGCATGTAGGGAAGTGTGCACACATGTGGGTGTGGGAGATACAGCACATATGTCATTGTGTGTACATGTGCGTGCACTGTGGAGGCACCCATGTGTGTGGTGTGGGTATGTATACACATGCGGTGTGTATGTGCGTATGCAGGGTAGCACACATGTGGTGTACTGTGTGGGTGTCCACGTGTGAGTATGTGCCTGCTGAGACATGAAGTGAAGTGTGCTCCCGACTGCGGGGCCCTGTTACGGCACTGGGACTCCCCAGCAGCACACTGTGCGGGGACAGAGAGAAGGAAGGACTGCACTGCGATCAAGCCCACCCCCAAGTCACAGGCTCTCTTCCCTGCTGTGGAAACACTCCCCACACCTTTGAAGGGACACACGGCCTGGGCCAGCCGGCTGGCTCAGAGTGGGGGACTGCCTCTATTCTCAAGTTTAACCCTAAACGCGGAGTCACTGAGCCGAGGAAGGCAAAGGAGGGAGGCAAAAGAAATAAGAGAAAGGAGCTAATATCTTTTTCCCACTCCTGTCTTGCAAGGACCGACACAAGTCCATTCTCTCCCTCACAACATGAGTTTATTATTTTGAGAGTGAAGAAACGTCAAGAAAAGGCATAGTTGACTTGAATATCATGAAGGGCCTAATTCCAAAATAGTTCAGAAAGTGGGGGGTGGGGGCCACTAAGCGCAGAGGAGTGCAGCAGTCGCTGGGAAAGCGAGTGGGCGTCCTTGCCTCCCTGCCTCCCGGGGCAGGACCTGCTGACACCGTGACTTGTTAACTGGGGGACTAATGACCTGAAGCCTCTAAGTAATGAGCCAACCGAGCGGATGCTTCCAACAGAAATGAATTCTGCCTTAAACATAAATTTTAACACTACATTTCTTGGAAGAAGCAAAAATAACATACTAAATTATAATGAATAAAATGTTTCATAGACTTAATTTCTTACTTTAAAAACTGTTGCATGAAACAATACCATTTTAATTCAAAAGCAGAAATGGACACTCACCTCTGCCTTCGTTCATCATCCTTTAAAACTTCATAAATGGCCACCAACTAAAATAAAAGCATTACTTTAAAATAAAAATACTCTCAGCTATAAGAAATCACTTAGGAGGTGACAGTACTATAATTTACATGCAGAAAACCCTGTGTGTTCATTTATATAACGAACAGACAAAATCATGATTGAAATACTTTATTTTTTCAGTAGTACCTGGAGAGGTTAAAAAATGCTTGATACCGAAATAAATATTTGTGAAAAATGCCAAATTAATAGTTGCCTTAAAATGTACTTTTAAAAAAGCAAAACTTCACAATTTAGACAAGAAAGCTATAATTATGACTCTCCAAGAATTTAAATATTCTATACACAACGTTTTAGTGAAAAGTTATTTGATAAGAAATTGAATAAAAACATATGTATTAAATTTTTAAAATACTGCCTCATTTTCGAATGGAACTAGTCTATGTATAACAATATCTCACCATGAGCATAATTATTTACTCATCTGTCACGAGACACGTATAACAAGAACACATGTCACTCACTTGTCTGAACTGAGTCTCCGCGTTTTCATCTTTATTCTTGTCTGGGTGCAAAGTTAGCGAAAGCTTACGGTATGCTTTCCTGATGTCTGCAGATGAAGCATCCTGGAGATGGGGGAGGGGGTAAACACAAAGCAAACTCTGTCAGAAAAAGAAATTCCCAGAACTTTGTTAAGATCTGAGAAGACAGCCAGCCCAGCGCGGGACCCGAGGCAGTGTAATGTGAGCAGTCGGTCTAACAACCAGGCTTTGCAACCAGCCTGACCCACATGACTGTACAAATTATTCAACCTAACTTGGCTCTCCTCTTAACCTCTCCCCACTATACAGTCATTTAAAGAAGGCAGAATTTGCCAAAACTTTTCAGACACTTGCCTTCCAAAAATTAACCAATACATCTTTTCAGTAATTAAGAGATCAGAATGAAACAAATTAAAAATTACAACATCTGTGTGCCTTCAAAGGTTCAGGAATCTTAAAGCCAATTTCTTAATCCTAGGCTTACCATATGTGGTTTCGTTATTATTACTTATGTTGAATTTACTATCCTGCAACAACCTACAGAATCTCAACTTCATATGTCAAAAAGTAAGCCTATTTGAAAGCAGTTAAGATAGTATTTATCCAAAATAATTATAATTAGGAATAGTTGTACACATTACACTTAAGAGTTTTTTAGGTCCCTTAAAGGGCAACTAAGATTTTGAGTGTTGTCCAGTTTCCCTAGCCTAGTCTGCAGGAATAAATATGCCTGCTATTTAAAAGGTTCAGCAAGAGTACCTTTAGGTTAAGTGGAAGTTAATATTCCATTTTACGTGATCTGCACGCACAGGAAAATGAGAGAACATCCTTCTACAAGGTCAGGATATAATGCATGGCAGTAAAAAAGAACACATTGCCAAGAAGGGGGTTAAAACTTCATGTCCACTAAACTTAAAAGATATTCCAATAACTTATATTCATGGGGCAAAACGATAAAGTTGCTTATTAAATTTTCTCTTTTTTATAGCTGAATATTTGTCCACTGAATTTTCTAAAACTATTTTACAAAAGGTTCAAATGGCTAAAGAAAATATTGGAATGAAACACTGTCCCTAGGACGGGGCGGCTGCCGAGGACACAGGCTTGGCGGGGCCACTGGGCCAGAAGAGCCAGCCAGGCTTCCTGTGACGCTGCTGCTGCCAGGGCCAGCTTTCGAAGCCTTATTTCTCCAGGCTATTACCCGACTTATAAGTTTCAAAACAGGGGTGAATATTTTTGTGACCTGTCAAGAGTTGAGAAGCTATAAAATTAGGGGACTAACTTTGGCAGGCACTGTGGTTATAATTTTCATTCTAATTTGCTTAAAGGAATGTAAATCCTTTACATTCTAAATCTAAAACTTGCATACAAGGCATATTTTTATGCATTAAACTGTAATATGGTAGAGGGGATGATTATTTAATGGAACCTGTGAAGAATCTTTTTGTTATGCAAAGAGGTCATATGTCAAACAAATAATCATTCTCTAACTGGGATTTTAATTTTAGATTTTATTAAACTGGGACTGCGTCACAGAGAAACTATTCCAAAAGTAGATTCCTTACAAAATAAGGCCTATATGTACTTTCTTCTGCTATAAAATGAATACACACACATTAGAGAACATCTTTGACCCAACATAAAAGAAAAACACCTTACACTCACCTAACACACTTCTCTGCTTGCAGTCTCGCCATCCTGACCCCTATTCTCCATTCTTCTGCTAGAGTATTTACCCACAAGTAAACGGGCCCAGACATCTCTCCTGTGTTGAGCCCCCCAGGAGTCCCCAACTCCTTCCTCATCTGCACTTCCCCAAACTTCTCGGACCCATTTCTCCATCCTGCAGCACCCGCTCCCCCACACCACGTGCACTTCCCACCCTCCGGGGTCTGTCCCTGGCTGCAGACTGGTGGCTCTCTCCTGACTAAAGAGCTGGACTCTCGGACCCACCAACACTGCCTGACCCCTCTCCTCTCCAGTAAGCTCCAGCCCAGGGGGACAGAGCTGACAATCTTGGAGGCTTCCCTGTCTACACAGACATGCCCCAGACAAGCACTACCTCAGTTCTTTCTTTAACTCATGTACTGAGGACATCTTCACTTATTTTACCCTCACAACACTACAGGGAAGCACAGTTCTCATCCGTGCATTCACTTCAGAGGAAACTGAAGCGGATAAAGTTCACACTGCTGCTAGGTGACAAAAAACAGGATTCAAGCCCAGGAAATGTGGCTTTAGAAGCCAAGCGGCTCTGCAGTTAGCGGGCACGTCTGGGCTGAGCCCTGCATAAGGAGGGATACACAGCGCACTGATGAGACACATCGCCTGGTGCAGACCTGCGGCCCAGCCAAGGGGGAAAGCTGAAGGAAGGCCCTACAGCAGGTGTGGCTTTTCCAACACACTTAACATAGCATTTCACTAGATACCAGAAAGCCAGAACGTTCCTCTCCCATATCAAGCAGTTGAGACCTCTGGCCTCTCTGGTTTGTAGGGAAATGTCTTGATAGGGACATGGGTGAACTGGCCGTCCTTGACAATGTCGGAATGAGAGATTTCACCGACAGGATTCTTTTCCTTCTAAATGTGATAGCTCTCTGCAAGTTGAACATGATTTATCCTAACACTTTCAGAATCCTGAAAGCATGAGAGAAATGATTCCACAAAGAAGAGACATGTGGTCATTCTTTAAAACAAATCAATACAAAAACTGTGAAAGCAAAATAAGCTTCTCAAAATTGAAACAATCCAACTGGACATCAGCAAAAATGGTGGAATAGAGAACTAGAAGGGTTCGTCTCCTCACAGAGGCGATGAATAATTCGGCAAACACTGTCAAAATAAAGTTTACCTGAACCCTGGAAGCTGGTCAAAAGCTTACAGCAATTGGGCCACTGCTTAATCAAGAAGAAGGCGGCTGTCTTGGTAGGAAAGCTTTCTGGTGTTTTAGTTTAATTGGCCCCGTCTTCCACTCAGCTCAGGCAGTCATGAAGACGGCAAGTCATATTCCAGTTGTGGGTTCTTGGTGCCATAGCAAGCAGAACAGACCCTACCTTATGGTAAGATACAAAGGGACTGCCTTTATTTCTACTCAGCACTCTCCCAGGGCAGAGGCACTGACCTGAGGTATTTCTAGAAATCATCTAAAGACAAATGCATTAGCTGGTGCCAATTAGGTAAAGTGATAACAAATGGGGCAAGCAACAGACACACTGAAAACCTTTGAGAAAGGTTGGGGGTGAGACACTTTGAGGTAAAAAGGTTTTGAAAAGCTCACACATATTCCCTGGAATCTAGAAGGCCACAGGCATGCCCAGGGTGGTTTGGTTCCAAGCATTTAAGGAAATCTGTTGAATCACTAGCTGACTACTATGCAAACTGAACAGATGCAGCAGTGGCCACATACAACAAAGAACTCAGATTTACAAAATTAGTTCATAAAAGTTACCAAACAAACAACCACCACCACCACCACCACAAGTAGCCTCAACAAATCCTGAGGAAAGGGAAGAATTGGATCTCCAGAGCTGCTGCATTGTTGTATTCAAAACGTGCAGTTTCCAGTAAAAACTTAGGCGGCATACAAATAAACAAGAAAACATGGTGCAACACAGAAAAATTAAATCAATGGAAACTGTCCCTGAGAAAACCAGACATTTGACAAACTAGACAAAGATATTTAAAGACTACCTTTAAAAAGCTCAAAGAACTAAAGGAAATCAGGTAACTGATACATGAACAAATTGAGAATTTCAATAAAGATAGAAATTATTAAAAGAAACCAAACAAATACTGGAGCGCAAAAGTACAGTAACTAAAATTAAAAAATAAAAAAAAATCCCTGGAGAGATTCAACAGCAGACTTGAGCTGGCAGAAGAAAGGATAACCAAACTACAAGACATGACAACTGAAATTATCCAGTCCAAGGAAGGGAAAGGAAAAAGAATGCAGAAAAGTGAGTAGAACCTGTAAGACCTGTGAAACACTATCAAGTGTACAAATTATGGGAGTCCAGAAGAACAAGAGGAAGGGTCAGAAAGTATATGTGAACAAATAATGGCTGAAAACTTCCCAAGTTTGGTGAAAGACATGAATCTACACATTCAAGAAGCTCAAAAACTCCAAGGAGGATAAACTCAAAGAGATCCACACCTGAGACACATTATGATTAAACTGCTGAAAGACAAAGGCAAAGAGAGAAACTTCAAAGTAACAAAAGAGAACTGATTCTTCACATACAAAGGACCCTTAATAAGATTAACAGCTAATTTCTCATCAGAAACCATGGAGGTCAGAAGGTAGTTGAGTAGCATTCACTTCAAAATTCAACCAAGGTTTTACATCCAGAAAAACCATACTTAAAAATGAAAGAGTAGCCAGGATGCATGTAAGATGGTGACAGCAATTATAGCTCTCTTTTTGTGGGATCCTTCTCCAGCCTTTACCTTCCTCCAGAGTTCTGAAAAAGTGATAATTGTCCTTTGCCATTTCTTTCCTTTTTTGCTGAATCTCTCAGGATAGGTTTCCAGTAGCTAAATTATATCACCATGTTGATGGTATCTGATTGATCACTGACCAGCCTCCCAAGTCCACTCAACTGGAACATAATAGTTTCATCAATAAATGGTGGTGGGAGAATCGGATATACGATCCAAAAGAATGAAAGACGACCCCTATCTCATTCCCTATATAAAAATTAACTCAAAATGGATCAAAGACCTAAATACAAGAGACTGCACCATTTAAAAGTCCTAAAAGAAAATGTAGGGAAACATCTTCAAGATCTAGTGATAGGCAGTAATTTCCTAGACCTTACACCCAAAGCACAAACCACAAAAGAAAAAACAGATAAATGGGAACTCCTAGAAATTGAATACTTCTGTGTTTCAAAGGACTTTGCCAAAAGTGTAAAAAATGTATCCAACTTATAGGAAGAAAATATTTGGAAAACCACTTATCTGGCAAGGGTTTGATTTCCAGATTATAGAAAGAAATCCTACAACTCAACAGTAAAAAAGACAAACAACCCAATTAAAAAATGGGCAAAAGACATGAATGGGCATTTTCCAAAAAAGGATATACAAATGACTAAAAGCACATGAAAAGATGCCCATATTCACTAGCTGTTAGGGAACACAGGTCAAACCCATAATTTTATTCAGCACTGAGAAGGAATGAAGTTCCGAAGTATGAGACAATGTGGATGAACCTTGAAATGAAATAAGTCCAACAAAAAAGGACACATATTGCATGATCTCACTAATGTGAACTAATTGTAATATGTAAACTCATAGTAATAGAATGCAGAGTAGAGTCTACCAGGAGTGAGAATGTGCGCAGAGAATGGGAAGCATCTGCTTAAGGTGTGCAGAATTCTTAACTAGGTTGGATTTAAATGTATAGAAATGGAAAGAGATACTGGTAGCATATTATTGTAAGTATAATTAACAGTGCTGAATGGTGTATGAATGTGGTTGACAGGGTAAGTTTAGAGTTATATATATCACCAGAGAGAAAATCAGAAATTAAAGCACAGGACTGAACAACACAGTAAATCTAGTGGTGAACTATGGTTAACATAGGAAGAATAAAAAATTTCTCGCATTAACCAGTACAAATGCACAATACTGTTACAAGGAGATAATGACAGAGTGGTATGTGGGAAGAAATGTCCCTATTCCAAACTATGGACTATATTTAACAGTAATATTTTAAAACTCTTTTTTTTTTTCATCTACAGTAACATATTTACCACCCCAATGCTAGGGGTTAATGATAGGACATATAAGAGGTACATGATGTTTGGTTTCTCTCTGGGGTTTTGAGTAATGAAAATGTTCTAAAATTGCTTGGATGATGAGTGTACAACTATGTGATAATACTGTAAGTCACTGATTGTATATTTTGGATGATGTTTTCGTTTGCTAAGCTGCTGGAATGCAACAGATGGAAATGGGTTGGCGTCTATAAAGAGGATTTACTTAGTTACAGATTTACAGTTCCTCAGAAAAAAGACAACTGGCTTTCATATGAGTTCCTTCACCACGTGGAAAGGCACCCAGCAACATCTGCTGGGCTCCTTTTCCGGCTTCTGGTTTCAAACAGCTTTCCCTGCAGCATTTCCTTTATGCATCTCCAAATGTCTAGGTCTGTGATGGCTCTGTGCTCTCCCTCTCTCTTCTGACTTCTCCTTTTATGCCTCCAGCTGATTAGTCACTCATTTCAGAAGGAATTCTCCTTAGCTGGCCGCAGATGTAATCAGCCATAAATGAAATCTACTTGCTAATGATTTAAGTCCACAGCAACAGAATGACTGGGCACCACCACCTGGCCAAGTTAAAAGCTGAGCCTAACTATCACAGACGGACTGCATTGTGTGTGAAGATGCCTCAGTAAAATTACATTAAAAATGTTCTTTCATGTATTGTAACAAATGTACTGCATTAACAGGGTGGTATATAGGAACTAAGTATTTTATGTATGATTTTTCTGGAACCTAACCCACAATTTCTCTAATAAAGAAAAAGAGTAAAAATAAAAAAATAAATTTAAGAGTAATTAAAAGATATCTAGAAAAACAAAAATTGAGAATTCATTCCTAGCAAATCTACTCTACAAGAAATGTTACAGGGGTGGAGGTGGGGAAGAAATATATGGGAGAAAATTATCTGTATAATATTGAAACTAAGTTGGTATTAACTTAGAACTAGAATTTTGTAAATTAAGATGTTGATTGTAAACCCCAGGACATATAATTAAGGAAAAAAAAAAACTTAAAAAATACATAGTAGGGCAGTGTGACAGAGGTTAAGTAGCAGAATTCCTACCTGCCATGCCAGAGACCTGAGTTCGAGTCCCAGTGCCTGCCCATGAAAAAAAAAAAAATATATATATATATATATATATAGTAAATGAAATGAAAAGGGAATCAAAACAGTACACTAGAAAAAATTTATTTGACACAAAATTAGGCTGCAGTGGAGGAACTGAGGAACAAAAAAGACATAAGATGTACAGCAAATAGCAAAATGACAGAATTACAAGTAATTATAAATAAGTGAAATGGATTAAACTCTCCAGATAAAAGTAGAGGTTGGCAGAATGAATAAAAATAAATGCTACAAGAGACTCACTTTAGAACTAAAGACACAAAAAGGTTAAAAAGGAAAGGATGGGAAAAGATATTCCATGAAAACAGTAACAGAAATGGAGCAGGGGGCGGGCCACGGTGGCTCAGCGGCAAGAACACTTGCCTGCCATGCCACAGGACCCAGGTTCAATTCCCGGTGCCTGCCATGCAAAAAAAAAAAAAAAGAAAGAAAGAAATGGAGCAGGGTTGGCTATACTAAAAACAGATGAAACAGATTTTAAAACAAAAATTGTTACATGAGACAAAGAAGGACATTACAGAGTGACAAAAGAGTTGATCCATAAAGAAGATATAACAATTCCTAACAATTAAACTAACAGCACTCCTAATTATATACAAAGCAAAAAATTATAGAACATAAGGGAGAAATAGACAGTTCAACAATAATAGTTGGAAACTTCAACACTCTTCTTTCAATAATGGAAAGAACAACTGGACAGAAAGTCAACAAGGAAATATAAAACTACACATCAACTAGACCTCATGGACATAAACAGAATACTTTGGCACTGTTCTCAAGTGAACATGGAACACTCTCCAAGACAGACCATATGCTACATTACAAAACAATTCTCAGTAAGTTTTAAAAGATTGAAATTATACAAAGTATGTTGTCTGACCATAATGAAATGAAATTAGAAATCAATAAAAGGAAAATTTTGAAAATTCACAAATAGTTAAAAATTAGTTAACATTCTTAAACAACTAAGACTTTAAGAAGTCAAAAAATACATCTAAAAACTCATTGATATGAATGAAAACTGCCATTGTGTAAACACAACTGTCAGAAAATTATATTTAGTAACAGGCCAGAAAATTGTGGTCTGGAACAATAAAACCGAAAACTCTATGGAAAATTTGTGTTTTTTTACATTGATATTTAGAACGTTTGGGACTAGGAAAAGCCATAAACTATCTGGCTCATATTACCTGCTGGACCTTTCTTTTAAGTCATGTGTTCTGGGAAGGTTTTAACTGATAATGATAAGAGTTAATTATGTTTTTTCTTAAATGTAAGAGGATTCAGGATTAAGTAGCAACTCAATTAAATCATGATATTTAATTTTTTTTAAAAGACAAAGAAAAAATCAGAAGGGAAATTAGAAAATACTTTGATATGAATGAAAATGAAAATAACATGCAAAACTTATACGATGCCGTGAAAGCAGTGTTCCGAAAAAATTTGATAGCTGTAAACACTGACATTAAAAAAGATCTCAAAAAACAAAACAAAACAAAACAAAACAGACCTCAAAATCAATAACTTTAACTTTCCACCTTAAGAAATTAGAAAAAGAACAAACTAAAGCTATCAGCACAAGAAAGGAAATAATAAAGATTAGAGAGATAAATGAAAGAGAGAATAGAAAAACAACAGAATCAGTAAAATCAAAAGTTGGTTCTTTGAAAATGTCAACAAAATTGGCAAAACTTAAGCTAGACTGATCAAGAAAAAGAGAGGGAAGACAACTTACTAAAATCAAGAATGAAAGAGAGGCATTGCTAGGTATCTGCTCAGACATTGCTAGGTATCTATTCAGAGGGCAAAGGCACAGACAGACGTTTGCATACCAATGTTTATAGCAGCATTATTTACAATTGTCACGAGATAGAAACAGCCCAAATGTCCATTGAGTGGCTAAACAAGCTGTTGTATATACATACGATGGAATATTATGCAGCTGTAAGACACAGAGATTGTAAGGAATAGAGATTGTACAACAGGACTGAATATAAAAACTCAGAAATGGACAGCACAATACTACGTAACTGTAATATAATTATTGTAAAACACTGAATGAATCTGAATGTGAGAATGATAGAGGGAGGAGGGCTGGGGGCATAAATGAAATCAAAAAGAAAGATAGACAATAAAGATTGAGATCATGTAGCCTAGGAATGCCTAGAGTGTATAATGAGAGTGACTAAATGTACAAATTTAAAAATGTTTTTTCATGAGGAAGAACAAAGGAATGTCAATAATGCAGTATGTTGAAAACAAATGGTAATTAATATTGTAAAACTTTAACTTATGTGTGAGACTAAAGCAAAAAATGTTTATTTGGTACAAAATTGATATTTTGACTAGTGCATTTCCTAATATAACTTATGTAGACAGCTTAACTGAAGATTATAATTACATGGAACCTTGAGCAGGACATGAGATTTTGTAGGCTTGTCCAGAGTGATGCCTCGATAAATCCCAGAAGGATTTGAACAGTGAATAAAAAGTATTTGTGAAGTCCCCTTGGGGGAATGGTGAGAGAAGGGGAAAATTCAGCTTCCCCAAGTGGAGAATTCTTGATATTCTCACAAGCAGTGGGAACAACCAAAGCAATAGGCTGAGTCCCCAATCTTGGGGTTTGTTCATATGAAACTTAACTCCACAACGGACAGGCTAAGCCTACTTAAAATTAGGCCAAAGAGTCACCCCCAAGAGAACCTCTTTTGTTGCTCAGATGTGGCCTCTCTTTCTCTCAGCCAACACGGCAAGCAAACTCACTGCCGTCCTCCTATGTGGGACATGACTCCCAGGGGTGTGAACCTTCCTGGCAACGTGGGACAGAAATCCTGGAATGAGCTAGGACTCAGCATCAAGGAATTGAGAAAACCTTTTCAACCGGAAGGTCAACAAAATTGGCAAAACTTAAGCTAGACTGATCAAGAAAAAGAGAGGGAAGACAACTTACTAAAATCAAGAATGAAAGAGTAATGAGACAAACAAAAGTGTCAATGGCCAAGAGAATATTCTGGAGGTTATTCTTACGCATTAAATAGATATCACCTTCGTAGTTAAGGCATAACAGAGAGGCTGGAGGGAACTGCCTGAAACTGTAGATCCATGTTCCAGTAGCCATGTTTCTTGAAGATGATTGTATAATGATACAGCTTTTGCAATGTGACTGTGTGATTGTGATAACCTTGTGTCTGATGCTTCTTTTATCTACCTTGTGGACAGATGAATAAAACATATGGATTAAAAATAAATAAATAATAGGGGGAACAAATGTTAAAATAAATTTAGTAGATTGAAGTGCTAGTGATCAATGAAAGGGAGGGGTA
Organism: Tamandua tetradactyla; assembly: GCF_023851605.1. NCBI lineage: Eukaryota > Metazoa > Chordata > Mammalia > Pilosa > Myrmecophagidae > Tamandua > Tamandua tetradactyla. Next base: position 228,736,575 of record NC_135327.1, on the reverse strand, counting down.
AGGGGTATGGTATGTATGAATTTTTTTTCTGTTGTCTTTTTATTTCTTTTTTCTGAACTGATGCAAATGTTCTAAGAAATGATCATGATGATGAATATACAACTATATGATGAAAAAAAGAATGCATATATAGTATGTTGATTGGTTTTATTAATAAAAAAATTTTTTTTAATTTTTTTTAATACACTAGAGACACACCACAGCAGATCTGAAGAGGCAGAAGAAAGAATGAGTGAACTAGAGGACAATGAAACTGAATTTGAACACACAAAAGAACAAATGGTGAAAAAGATGGAAAACTTTGAATTGGATATTAGGAAAATGACTGAAAGCACGAAACGTATAAATGTATCACTGGTTTCCCAGAAGAAAAGGCTAAAGAGCTAGGAAGACTATTTGAGTAGAAAATTGGGGAAAACTTGCCAATCCTTATGAAAGACATAAATATGTAAACCAAAGAGGCCCAACGAACTCTAAATAGAATAAATCCAAACAGTCCCACTTCAACAACACATACTTATCAGATGGTTAAATGCTGAAGAGGAGAGAGTGCTGAAAGCAGCAAGAGAAAAGTGAACCACCACATCCCAGGGAAGCCACTTAAGACTTATTTAAGATTCTGAAAGAGAAAAATTACCAGCTAAGAATTCTTTATTCAGCAAAACTGTCCTTCAAAAGTGAGGGAGAGTTTAAAATTTTCACAGATAAACAACGCTGAGAGAATCTGTTAACAAGAGACCTACCCTACAAGAAATACTAAAGGGAGTTCTGTTGGCTTGAAATAAAAAAAAAAAAAGACAGGGGAGAGAGGTCTGGAGGAGGCATAGAATTGAAAAGTATTAGTAAGGATAACGTAAAGGATAAAAAGAGAGAAAGGAAAAAAACAGATCTGACAAATAAAAACCAAAGGATGAGATGGCTGAATTAAGAACTGACTTTACAGTAATAACTCTGAAAGTTAACAGATTAAACTCCCCAATTAAAAGACAGAAACTGGCAGAATGGATTAAAAAACATATGATCCATCTATATGCTGTTTATAAGAGACTCATCTTAGACCCAGAGATACAACCAGGTTGCAAGCTAAAGGATGAAAGCTAAAGGACGCAAGTAGTAAACAAAAGAAAACAAGAGTGCTATACTAATATCAGCCAAAATAGACTTCATATATAAAGATGGCATAAGAGACAAGACAGAACACTATATATTAATAAAATGGGCAACCCACCATGAAGAAACAACAATCATAAATGTTTATGCAACCAATCAAGGAGCTGCAAAGTACATGAGGCAATACTGGCAAAACTGAAGGTGCCAATAGACATTTCAATATTAATGGATGGAGATTTCAACACACTACTCTCTTCTATAGATAGAACAACCAGACAGAGGATCAATACGGAAATAGAGAACCTAAACAATATGATAAATCAATGAGACCTAACAGATATATATATATATATATATATATATAGAGAGAGAGAGAGAGAGAGAGAGAGAGAGAGAGAGACTGCTGCACCTCAAAACACCAGGATATACATTCTTCTCAAGGGCTCTGTGCTGGTTCGAAGGGACGTATGTCCCCTAGAAAAGTCATGTTTTAATCTAAAGCCCATTTCATAAAGGCAGAATAACCCTATTCAATACTGTATGTTTGAAACTGTAATCAGATCATCTCCGTGGAGATGTGATTTAATCAAGAGTGGTTGTTAACCTGGATTAGGTGACGACATGTCTCCATCCCTTTGGGTGGTTCTTGATAAGTTTCTGGGGTCCTATAAAAGAGGAAACATTTTGGAGAATGAAAGAGATTCTGAGAGCAGAACACAGCCACGAGAAGCAGAGTCCACCAGCCAGAGATCTTTGGAGATGAAGAAGGAAATTGCCTCCCAGGGAGCTTCATGAAACAGGAAGCCAAGAGAAGAAGTTAGCAGATGATGCCATGTTCGCCATGCGCCCTTCCAGATGAGAGAGGAACCCTGACCGTGTTCACCTTATGCCTTTCCAGATGAGAGAGACACTCTGTGTTTGCCATGTGCCTTCTCACTTGAGAAAGAAACCCTGAACCTCATCAGCCTTCTTGAACCAAGGAATCTTTCTCTGGATGCCTTAGATTGGACATTTCTATAGACTTGCTTTAATGGGGACATTTTCTCGGTCTTAGAACCGTAAACTAGCAACTCATTAAATTCCCCTTTTTAAAAGCCATTCTGTTTCTGGTATATTGCATTCCAGCAGCTAGCAAACTGGAACAGGCTCAAAGAACATTCTCCAGGAAGATCATATGTTGGGTCACAAAACAGGTCTCAATAATTTTAAAAAGATTGAAATTATTCAAAGTACTTTCTCTGATCATATAACCACCTAAGAACTGGAACTTTCACAAATATATGGAGGTTAAACAACACATCTTTAAACAATCAGTGGGTCAAAGAAGAAATTACAAGAGAAATCAGTAAATATCTGGAGACAAATGAAAATGAGAACACAACATAGCAAAACCTGTGGGATGCAGCAATGGTGGCACTGAGAGGGAAATATTCAGCTCTAAATGCCTATATTAAAAAGCAAGACGCCTAAAAACATAAACCTAACTGAACAACAGTAAGAAACTAGAAAAAGAGCAGCAAACTAACCCTAAAGCAAGCAGAAGAAAAGAAACAACAAAGATTAAAGTGGAAATAAATGGACTGGAGAATAAAAAACACAATAGAATCAATAAAACCAAAATTGGAACAACAACAAAATAATAAAAACAAAAAACCAAAAAGTTCTTTGAGAAGATCAACAAGATTGACAACACCCCTACCCAGATGGACAAAGTCAGAAAGAGAAGATGTAAATAAATAAAATCAGAAATGAGAGTGTGGTCAGTACCATGGACCCTGAAGAAAAGAAACAAAATACTGGTAAATGAAAAACTCTGCCTGATGTGACCCAAAGTATCTTATTTCACTTAATCACGGGTCAGCTATTTTCTTTCCGTAAAGGGCCAGAGAGTACTTTAGAGTTGTTGGGCCAAACAGTCTCTGTTGCAACTACTGAACTCTAACCACTGTAGCATGAATGCAACCATAGACAATCCATAACAAATGAGCCTGGCTAACTCCTCCTTGATGCCAGTAGCAGTAGCCCTTGATATAATGCCCTTGTGGCTCTAGCATGAGACTTCAAGCAGTTGGGTCACCACTGGAGAGATAAAGAATATTACCAGATTGACTCTCCTGCTGGTCACAATGTTAGCCCCAAGCAAGAGGATGACCAGTTCTTTGCGCTCCCAAATCTTTCTCATGTGGAAGCCAGACAAGGCTCAGGGTGGACCCTACAGTATTGAGAAACAAGGACTTGCTTCAAGATTCTTGCGTGACACTGAGACCTGTCGACAGAATTTTAGAAACTTTCCGTACCCAGAGTTGTCTGGTCCTCGAAAGACACTAAGTCAGCTCCAAGAGCTCTGCCTTAAGTGGCTGAGACCTGAGATCCACTCGAAGGAACAGATCCTGGACCTACTGGTGCTGGAGCAGTTCCTGACCATCCTGCCTGGGGAGGTTAGGATGTGGGTGAAATCCCAGTACCCAGAGAACAGCGAGGAAGCGGTGACTCTTGTGGAGGATTTGACGCAGATTCTAGAAGAGGAAGAGTCTTCTCAGAATTCTGCCCTTTCTCATGAGACCGCAGAGGAAGACAAAGCCACCACCATCCAGACAGGGTGGCGGAATGACTTGGCAACCAAAGAATCCATGTCCTTCAAAGATGTGGCCGTGGACATCTCCAAGGAGGACTGGGAGCTAATGCGTCCCGTGCAGAAGGAATTGTACAAGACTGTGACGCTACAGAACTACTGGAACATGGTTTCTCTGGGACTTACGGTTTACAGACCAAGTGTGATTCCCATATTGGAAGAACCATGGATGGTGATAAAGGAAATTTTAGAAGGCCCTAGTCCAGGATGGGAAACTGGCACCCAGACTGTCAAATTGGAAGACTCGTATGGCTATGAAGACAGATTAGAGCGACACACAGCGGACACCTACAGGAGAATTCCCACCAGTGAACGAGATTTCAACTTGAAATCAGTCTTTTTACAAGATGATCCTACTGAAGAGTATCTTAGTAAATATGGTATATACAGAAATCCTTTTGAAAAGCATTCAAATCTAATTGTACAGTTTGGTAACCAATCAGATAATAAAACTTCTGTGTATAACGAAGGCAGGACAACATTCAATCATGTCTCATATGGTATTGTACATAGGAAAATACATCCTGGAGAGAAGCCTTATAAATGTAATATGTGTGGGAAAAAATTTAGGAAAAACTCATCCCTCGTGAAACACCAAAGTACCCATGCCAAAGAGAAATCTTATGAATGTGAAGAATGTGGGAAAGAGTTCAGGCACATATCATCCCTCATTGCACATCAGAGAATGCACACTGGAGAAAAACCATATGAATGCCACCAGTGTGGAAAAGCCTTCAGCCAACGTGCACACCTCACCATACATCAGAGAATTCACACTGGAGAGAAGCCCTATAAGTGTGATGACTGTGGAAAAGACTTTAGCCAGCGAGCACACCTGACTATCCATCAAAGGACACATACTGGAGAGAAACCGTATAAATGCCTGGAATGCGGTAAAACCTTCAGCCACAGTTCATCACTGATCAATCATCAGAGTTCATACTGGAGAAAAACCTTACATATGCAACGAATGCGGGAAAACGTTCAGTCAGAGTACACATCTTCTTCAACACCAGAAAATACATACTGGAAAGAAACCATATAAATGCAATGAGTGCTGGAAAGTATTCAGTCAGAGTACTTACCTTATTTGACATCAGAGAATCCATTCTGGAGAGAAGTGTTACAAATGCAATGAATGTGGGAAAGCTTTTGCTCATTCCTCAACTCTTATTCAACATCAGACTACTCACACTGGCGAGAAGTCTTACATATGCAATATATGTGGGAAAGCCTTCAGCCAGAGTGCAAACCTTACTCAGCATCACAGAACACATACTGGGGAGAAGCCTTATAAATGCAGTGTGTGTGGGAAAGCCTTCAGCCAGAGTGTGCACCTTACTCAGCATCAGAGGATTCACAATGGAGAAAAACCCTTTAAATGTAATATATGTGGGAAGGCTTATAGACAGGGTGCTAATCTTACTCAACATCAAAGAATCCATACTGGAGAGAAACCCTATAAATGTAATGAATGTGGGAAGGCTTTTATTTATTCCTCCTCCCTTAATCAGCATCAGAGAACTCATACTGGAGAAAGACCCTATAAATGTAATGAATGTGATAAAGATTTTAGCCAGAGAACATGCCTTATTCAGCACCAGAGAATTCACACAGGAGAGAAGCCCTATGCATGTCGTATCTGTGGTAAAAGCTTCACGCAGAGTACAAATCTTATTCAGCATCAGCGCGTTCACACAGGTGCAAAACATCGTAATTAACAGATGAAGGAGATGCCATTTAGGTCTTACAACATAAGTGTTTCATTTTATTTTGTGCTCTGTTAAAATACTCTTCTTAAACCAGAAGAAATGCAATATATGTTAGATGTCACTCAGCAGAAGTATCAGAATTAGTAAAATGGCCATAACCTACTTATATTTAATGTGAAGAAAACTTCATTCATGTCTTAACCTTTATTTGATATCAGTTTAATTCTTCCCAGAAAGAAACCCTATGAAAGAGTATTCGAAAACCCTGTAATTCCTCATCTCTTCCTATATTTCAAATACTTCTTAATGAGACCTTCTGAATGTAGCTTGGGAAAGCTTCCATCAAATAGAGATTTCACAAGAGAGTAATTCTTGGGTTATGAAACAAGAAAAAAAAAAAAAACTATTTGACATGGAAAGTTAGACTGAGAAAATTAGCATCAAAGAACATTTATTTAAAGTAAAAACTGAAGAAAATTTAAATAAATCAACCCAGTTATAAACACTGGTCATCAAGCACAGTAACATCCAAATATGCAACCAGATTAAAAGTATGCTATAGATAATGATATTCCACAGAACGGCATTTCTTCTTAAGTCTCCCAATTATCAAGGCAATCCCAAAGGTTTATAGGACTGACTAACCTACTCTGGCATTAGAAACCAATCACATATTGCAACATGGGTACTTCAAAACAGAATAGGGATAGTTCGGTGAGTACTTGGGCCATGTCCACCACTGATGACACTGTCAGCTGCATTAAAAGAGAATCCTCCATGAAAATGGTACATTTTCTGGAGTGATAAAGAACCTCTTTGACATCGATCTATATGCTATTTACAAGAGACTAATTTTAGAACTAAAGACACAAGTAAGTTGAAAGTGAACAGATGGAAAAAGATGTACCATGTAAGTTGTAGCCAAAAGAAAGCTGGGTTAGTTATACCAATATCAGATAAAATAAACTTTAAATGCAAAAATGTTGAGACAAAGAAGGACACTGTATATTAATAAAAGGGGCAATTCACTGAGAAGAAATAACAATCACAAATTTCTATGTGTGTTGCCTCCATATCTCTGAATAGGAAATTGAGGCTTAGACTAGTTGGTGAAGTGATTTTCCAAGTCACCTGGTCAACAAGAGTGAGAACTCAAGCCTCCTTCTGTATTCCAGGGTCATCCTACTGTGCTCTGTACCCTAAGCTGCAGGATGGGAACTGTTCACACTGCTATAGTACATTGTGATTTGGAGAAATTGGAAAGACACAGCCATTTAAATATCAGGGACCATCTAATACCTTATCTTATATTGGATAAGAAATGTCTCATGTTTTGAAACAGGGACTTTTAATGTACAGAAGATGGGACATGGGCAGCCATGATTTCCTTGAATCTGCTCCAGGCTTGGGAATGTTTGGAAATGTTACCACTTAGAATGATGAGGTAAACATTCTTTATGGTTTTAAAATAAAATCCTTCATGTGCTGAGTATATATGGGCACTGCATCCCCACAACAGTTTAAAAGCACTGAATATGCGACATGAGCACTCATTAACCAGAATTTATAATTCTCAATGTGTACAGTAGTAAATAAAGGCAGCATGCAAAGGGAAATTGGGAATATGGAAAGATTCTCTTTTTTTCTCCAAATCAAAATCGAAAGACCTTTTTTCTATTAAAGTAGATTATATTTTCTGACAAAGCATAATATATAACTGTTTATAAAATTCCAAACAACATAGTAATATATTAAGCAGAAAACGAAAGTTTCCCCAAGAAATACAGCCTCTGTGAAGAGCTTGGGTATATTCTTTGATACATTTTTCTAAGTATATATATATTGGCACATGCACTTTTTCAAACACTATGTTTTTTAAAAATAGGATACTATATAGACTACTCTTCAAAAGGAAAGGGAGGGTGGGCCACGGTGGTTCAGCAGGCAGGGTTCTCGCCTGCCATGCCAGAGACCCAGGTTCGATTCCCGGTGCCTGCCCATGCAAAAAAAAAAAGGAAAGGGATACCTTTCCTTAATAGTATGTAGATAGATAGATTTACTAACATTCTGCCCTAAATTTATTTAATTAATTCCTTACCAAATGGCATTCATGCTATTTTAAAATTCTAGTTTTTCTATTAGAAATAGTACCACACTGAATATTTCACATACAATGTTGTCTACTTGTACATTTCTATGGCTAAATATTTATAGGTCGAACTTCTCAGTCAATGCTTACATATTTTAATTTTTAATACATATGACCAAACTGTTCTCCAAATGGTTCCCGCCAACTCACACGTTCCTACCAACAGTGTTTGGACAGCATTTATTTCTGCATACCATCTCTGGGTGCATTTTAATCTTTCCCAGTCTGTTAAAGAACAAGGGATGTCTTACTGCTATTTGTACTTCTCTGATAAAAAGTGAGATGGAATATCTTCTCATATATATATTTTGCCATTTGATTTCTTCTTGAGGAACTGCACAATTTTTAGTTGATGACATAGATGAAATTTATAATTAAAAATGAAAAGCAGAGAATAAGAAATTTATATATGGAAATCCTCCAGTTGTAGGCATTGCTGTCAAAGTTGCGTGGCCCTCAAGGAGCATTCTACTCTACTTCCCATTCAACCAGCAAGCAGATCATCTGCTTAGTATCGAATGTGACAAGGCTCCTGCCATTTGGAGGGAGGGAGCCGGCGAGTGTGCATCTCCCAAGTCCTTGTACATGGACCCAGCATCAGCACTATCCAAGCTTGACACTGGCATTCAGAAACATTACACACAGACTGGCAAAACATATGAAAGTCTCAAAACCAGATCTAGGCACAGCAATGAAAGAGTGAGTGGGAGAACTTGGGAGGGGTTCAAAGGAGAGCCAGGAAGTTGATTGGAGGGTTTGAAAGTAAAACTAGGAGGGAAGGTATGCTGGTTTGAAATGGGTATACCCTAGAAAAGTCAGGTTTTAAATCCTAATCCCATTTTGTAAAGGCAGTCATTTCTTCTAATCCCTATTCAGCACTGTATGCCTGAAACTTTAATTAGATCATCTCACTGGAGTTGTGACTCAATCAAGAGTGGTCCTAAAGCAGGATTAGGTGCAGATGTGTCTCCACCCATTTCAGGTGGGTCTTGACTACTTTACTGGAATCCTATAGAAAAGGAAACATTTTGGAAAAAGGAAAAGATTCTGAGAGAGCAGAACGACATAGCTATGAGAAGCAGAAAGTACACCAGCCAGTGACCTTTGGAGATGAAAAAGGAAAATGCCTCTCAGGGAACTTTATAAAGCAGTAAGCCTGGAGAGGAAGCTAGCAGATGACATTGTGTTCACCACGTGCCCTTTCAGCTGAAAGAGAAACCCTAACCACTGTGTTTGCTATGTGCCTTTCCAGATGAGAGAGAAACTGACCATGTTTGCCATGTGCCTTTTCACTTGAGAGACAAACCCTGAACTTCATCAGCCTTCTTGAACCAAGGTATCTATCCCTGGATGCCTTAGATTGGACATTTCTATAGACTTGTTTTAATTGGGACACTTTCTCATCCTTAGAACTGTAAACTAGCAACTTATTAAACTCCCCTTTTTAAAAGCCAAAAAAATAAAACCTCTTTGCATTGGAATTTGGTGAAGGTGCATCATCAGAGTGAGTGAAGTTGAAAGATGTGGTTATAGAATTCATTCAGGAAGAGTGGGCTATGCTGGATTCATCCCAGAGAAAGCTGTTCAGAGATGTGATGCTGGAGAATATCAGTTATCTGCTCTCAGTGGGATATCAGATCTGTAAATCAGATATAGCTTCAAAGTTGGTTTAAGGGGAGGAGGAACTACGGGAAGAAGGAATTGGATTGTTCCAGAGCCAGAATTCAGGCAGGAAAAGTAGTCTTAAAAAACAAGAAATGCTATCTGTGCATCATGTCTGCAGGAAAGACATATCTACCATCATGTCATTGAAGCAGAATTCTCATACTCAAAAGAATGGCATTATAGGTAGTGACTTGCCAGAAGATTGCACTCACAGTCCCAGGATGACTCAACAAGTATTAACCCACAAGGGAAGGAAACTGTACTTCAGCAATCTATTTGGAAAAACCCTCAATGTCCAGTCATTTTTTAATCAACAAAAGCATTTTCACACTAGAAGTAAGTCATATGAATGTCATCTAACTGAGAAATCCTTTGTTCAAAACTCTGGTCATACACATTACAATGGAACTCACATTGGAGAGAAATCCTGCAAATATTATCTATGTGGGAAAGGCTTACTAAATATTCTGAAGTAGAACAATATGAGAGAATTCACCCTGGAGAGAAACCTTATGTACATTATCTATGTGGTAAAGCCTTCACTCAATATTCCAGCCTTAAATAACATGAGAGAATTCACCGGAGAGAAACCATATGAATGCATCTGTGTGTTAAAGCCTTCACTCAATATTCTAGCCTTAAACAACATGAGAGCATTCACACTGGAGAGAAACCATATGAATGCCATCTATGTGGGCAAGTCTTCACTCAATATTCTGAACTGAGACAAGAGAGAATTCACACTGGAGAGAAACCTTATGTATGTCATCTATGTGGTAAACTGTCCTTAAATGACATGAGAGAATTCACCCTGGAGAGAAACTTTATGTATGTCATCTATGTGATAAAGCCTTCAGTCAATATTCTGTCCTTAAATGACATGAGAGAATTCACATTGGCGTGAAACCATATGAATGTCATCTCTGAGGGAAAACTTCACTCACTATTCTGGCTTTAGACCACATGAGAACACTCACACTGGAGAGAAAACCTATGCATGTTATCTACGTGAGAAAGTCTTCACTTATTATTCTACTCTTAGACAACGTGAGAGAATTCACACTGCAGAGGAACCTTATGCACGCCATCCACGTGGGAAAGCCTTCACTGTTGGTTCTTACAGAGAATTCACACTGGAGAGGAACCTTATGCACGCCATCCACGTGGGAAAGCCTTCACTGTTGGTTCTTACAGGGAATTCACACTGGAGACGAACCTTATGCACGCCATCCACGTGGGAAAGCCTTCACTGTTGGTTCTTACAGGGAATTCACACTGGAGAGGAACCTTATGCACGCCATCCACGTGGGAAAGCCTTCACTGTTGGTTCTTACAGGGAATTCACACTGGAGACGAACCTTATGCACGCCATCCACGTGGGAAAGCCTTCACTGTTGGTTCTTACAGAGAATTCACACTGGAGAGGAACCTTATGCACGCCATCCACGTGGGAAAGCCTTCACTGTTGGTTCTTACAGGGAATTCACACTGGAGACGAACCTTATGCATGCCATCCACGTGGGAAAGCCTTCACTGTTGGTTCTTACAGAGAATTCACACTGGAGAGGAACCTTATGCACGCCATCCACGTGGGAAAGCCTTCACTGTTGGTTCTTACAGGGAATTCACACTGGAGAGGAACCTTATGCACGCCATCCACGTGGGAAAGCCTTCACTGTTGGTTCTTACAGGGAATTCACACTGCAGAGGAACCTTATGCACGCCATCCACGTGGGAAAGCCTTCACTGTTGGTTCTTACAGGGAATTCACACTGGAGAGGAACCTTATGCACGCCATCCACGTGGGAAAGCCTTCACTGTTGGTTCTTACAGGGAATTCACACTGCAGAGGAACCTTATGCACGCCATCCACGTGGGAAAGCCTTCACTCAAGGTCTGCCCTTGAAAAACATGAGGCAATTCACACAGGACAGAAACCTTATGAATGTTATCTCTGTGGTAAAATCTTCACCCGTCACTCTAACCTGTGACGACATGAGAACACTCACACTGGAGAGAATCCCTATGAATGTCTTCTATGTGATAAGGCCTTCAGTGAATGTGCTCACCTGAGAAAACATGAAAGAACTCCCATAGGAGAGAAACTTTATGACTGCAATCTACGTGGGAAAGCCTTCACTCAAAGTTCTAACCTGAGAAAACAAGAGAGATCTCACACTGGAGAGAAACCTTAGGAATATCATTTATGTGGAAAAGCCTTTACTCAATGTTTTAACCAGAGACAAGTAAGTGTCTTTCTCCACAGCATTCAGCCTTGGCTAAAGGGCAGTCTTCAGAGTTCCCAGGTGAAGGAGCTCATGCGCAAAAATTAAATCCAAACATAGTGCTGTTTCCACAGCATCACAAAATCATTCAAAACACTGAATAGCCATTCATATCATATTCATTCACTACCTCCTTAGTTAAATTCAAACTTAGCATCACACACAAAAATATAGAACAGGTTATACATATTTTAAACCTGGAAAACAAGTTAAAATCAATTATCAAGTCAATTAATAGCAGAGAATGTAAAATGAACTATCCTCAAATACATCCAGAAATTATTTTAACAATTCCTGGTTCTAATATGTGGGTTACAAGAAAGAAAAGTTTGAAACTTCATTCTTAAACTGGTTAAGGTATTTCACTCACTTTCTGGGTTTTGTTTCACTTTGTTTTGTGCAGTGAAAAGATTTAACCTAATTATGGGTCCAAATTTCCAAACTTCTCACTACCAAAGAGAGTAAAAAGTTTAAAAATGTATTGCCTCCGATATACCTGGTGAGGTATAACTTCCCTCTGGGGCAGACACAATTTCTCTGCGCAATCCTTCTGATTTAATTAAGGATGTTCTAATAACATCACTTTCCTAGAAAGTCTCCAGTTGGGAAGAGCTGGAGAAAGATCCTGAGATTAACGCCAAATAGCGTGAAGAAGATGACCCTCCCCTTGATCTAAGCTTCTCTTACCTGAACTTCGCCTGGACTCCTAACACATACCCTGTATAAGAAGAGTGCTTTTTATGTGTAATTACAGAGTGTTCTCACAATAAAGATTTTATCAAGCATGATAATAACTGCAACTGATTGCCTTGTGCTTATCATTATACTTTCAACACACAGTTTACTAAAAAGATGTTTATTAGACTACATTTCAGAAAAATTCATTTCAAAACCAATAGTCTGTAAGAAGAAATATAAGAGATGTTTGACTGTCATTTTCATTTGACTAATTTTTTTTTTTTTTTTTTTTTTTAAAGAGAAAGGGAGGAAGGGAAGGAAAGACAGAGAGAAGGAAGGAAGGATGGAAGAAAGGGAAACATCTTTAAACATTTTCTTGTTTTATTATATTTTGTTTGTTTGTTTGTTTTTTTTACATGGGCTGGGGCCGGGAATCGAACCGGGGTCCTCCGGCATGGCAGGCAAGCACTCTTGCCCGCTGAGCCACCGCGGCCCGCCCTAATTTTTTTAATTTTTGTCTTATTGACACTGATAAAATCTATTGGTATCTATAGTATAATACTGAAAGTGAGCACAACATGCTAAATACAACAGGAAGTATTAGTCACTAGCAATACCTCACCACACATTTTAGCACTACTTTGCAGTAAGTTAAGAGTCATCTAAATGAGCGTTAAATACTATAGGTGATACTAGGCAATGCCAACGTAAATGGCTAAAAGGAAAAAGCAACCCAACAATCTAAATGACTGTAAAATAGTAGTTTTACCTCCACCAAATTAAAGACAATTTTAAACCTGTGTAATTGTAAATGACAATCACATGCTTTATTCTTCCTCCCTTTAAAAAAATTTAACAATGTAAATTAGCTTGATATTTAATCTACTTCTATAGGACAAGTGTCTGCTTTGCTTCAGAGAAATGGACAATGTTTCAGTTTCCCTTTGTTTAAGGGAGATTCCTCTAGTCATAATTTAAGTTGGAACTTAACCATAACTATTTTGCATTAGTTTATTTCCTTAGTAACTTCAATTACAAGGTTACCATTTATAGATCTCTGTAGTAGTATAAGAGTTTCTTGCTTTGAGGTTTTCATACCCCTGAGAAACAAGAGCATGTCTTTTCAAGTCAATTTCATTATAGGATTGAAAACTAACTTAATGCAATCAACTTGGTTTAGACAGTATTACTAATAAAAGACATACACTTGAAAATTTATGAGATCTTTCTCAAAAGTGTTCTTTTTTTACTAAAGTCCACAAAACAATGAGACAAAAAAGCAATAAAACAACACATGGCTTTTTAAGAGGATTTTACTACTGAGGTGATTAACAAGCAAGTTATGCTGCAAGTTTGTTGACTTTATATATATCATGAAATGAATTTGTGCCATATTTGCTCAGCCAAAAAGAAAATCAATCGCTGCTAACACACTATTATTAAATGCAATTATTAAAAGTTACTGGCAACTACTCTGTTTCAGCGAGCTTTCTGTCTCAATAGAGACTAAGAGTTTTATTCAAGAAACTAAAATAAAACTAAAACCACTTTTCATACTTCTCATATGATTTTCCAGTTATACACCTCTTCCAAAATAAAACAATTATCTCATGTTGAATTCAAATCAGATATTACCTAAGGTTTCCCTCTGATATTTTGAATCCCAAAATACCAATTATAAACCAAAGGATAAACTTGCTGAAATGCTTTATGAGTATCAAAATTACCTAGGTAAGATGGTCTACTAGTAAAAGGGTAAGAAAATGACTATTTCTGTTTTGCATTTTCTCTGGTTACTTTCAGCAGACACTAAGATCACCAGTGTGCTGAGACAATTCACATCTGCTTTTCTCCTAATAAAAATAACCTCTTTGATGTGTAGTGATAATAGGCTCTTAATTATAAAAGGAAAGTATTTCTAATGAGAATTAAGAATATTTCCTGTCTAAAGAGGAGGCCACAGTGGCTCAGCAGGCAGAGTTCTTGCCCACCACGCCGGAGACCCAGGTTTGTTTCCCAGTACCTGCCCATGCAAAAAATAAATACATTAATTAATTAATTAATGTTTAAAAAAGAATATTTCTTGATCATGCATCTATGTGATGATGTTAAGAATTACTGATTGCATATGTAGAATGGTATGATTTCTAAATGTTGGGTTAATTTCTTTTTTTCCGTTAATTAATAAAAAAAAAAAAGAATATTTCTTAAAGAATATGCATGTTCTTAAAAAAGAGTATTTAAATAAAATTCCTAAAGTTTTTAATTAATATTTTAATTGGAGAACTGAATTGAGAAAATATGTATTCACAGGCATAACAATTAACAGTATACACAGTCCTGTTTAACTATGGTATAATACTGATTTTAAGCACCTCTTCTTTTATTAGTAAAATATCTTTTACTAACTTGTTAGATAGGCAAGCTCATTCTAAAACTAGAGAGAAATTTTTGAAAGGATCCAATAATACCCCCATTTTCCAGTCTGTAGAAAAGGCTACAGACTAAAACTAGACTAATGGCTCTTATTTAACAAAGAACTAGTTTGTCAAATATGTATGTAAATTCTAAAATCTTAAAGTCTCCTATATGCAAAGAAATATCTACTAAGAAATTTTGAGAAAATTATAGCATTTAGTTTGAGGAAAAGCAACTGCACGTAGAGTTCCAGAGCCTACATAATATAACCATAGTGTAAATGTGAAAAATATCAAAATTTCTTATTTTAGCTCTAACCACTTGATCTTTTGGTATAATTAAGACTATCATTTCTGAAACCCAGGTAAAAGCTCCTCTAAATTGGTAAAACATCAAATAAAATGTTTTCCTTTACCAATTGCTTTACTGAGTACTACCTAAAAGACTTGAAATTATATAGATTTATCATTTTTTAATTTATATTTTAGCCAGGATGGGGTGTTGGTGGGAGAAGATGGGTATGATTTCACTGCTGCCAGATCTGAAGCTCAATAATAAGGTACAATGTGTGAGAAACAGTGTTTACTTTATAACTCACCAGAGGATACTTGATAAATATGTAGTACTCATACATACTAACGATGAGTTAGTGTCCTACCATAAATTGGAAAAATATTTATGCTCTCTTAAGAACTCAAATGTTGCATGAAAACAGGCATAACAATTAATTTGAGGATAATTATAATAAGCAAACTCATAGCACATAGGTGACCAGGGGACAGACTGGGTTTAGAGGATGAGGAGTTAATGTTACACTTGTTCAGGATTTCTGTTTAAGCTGATGGTAAGTGGTGGGAATGGATGGTGGCGGTGGCAGAACATTTCTGTGAGGGTCACCCACAGCCCTGAACTGTAACGGTGAATGTGGTTAAAAGAAGAAACTTTAAGACGTATATATTACTAGAATAAAAATTGAAAAACATGACACAGGACCATATAACATGCTGAGGCCTATTGTAGGCAAAGGACTACAGCTAGCAGCACAAGTGTAAAAATGCTCTTTCGTGAACTATAACACATGTAACTAATACAAGGTGGTAATAATAGGATGGTATCGGGAAAAAATACTCCTAATGTAAATAATGGATGACAGACATAACCATTTTAATAATCTTTCATCAATTGTAACAAAGGTAACTGCTGTTTAAAAAATCAGTACAATAATTAAAAAAAAGAAAGTCCTATAATCAGTGTAACGAATGTTCCACACCAACGCAAGGTGATGGTGGTGGGAAGGAGTATGGGATTCCTGCATTTTATGCATGATTGTTTTATAAGCTCACAACTCTAATTAAAAAAAAAAAAAAGAACGGTGGTGGTGTTCTTCCCTGGCAGACGATGTGACTGCATGAGCCTGTACAGCAAAGCAGAAGCAAAGCTATATGACTTCCAAGGCTAGGTCATGAACAGCAGTTCCACTTCCATTTTCATGCTGCTGGAGCCTGACTGGGCACAGATGGGCTATGGCAGATCCTCCAGCCAGCCCGTCTTCCAGCAGAATGCCGCGGGCGGCTGCCCTTGATGCCACTGCTGCCGAGTAAAATGACAGGAGCACCCAAACTCCTGACTCACAAAATCGTGAGGTACAGCAAAATATTCCTTGCTTTAAGCAGGTGGTAAGTGTAACAGCTCTGAGAAGAAGGATTTTATTATAAAGAGATATGGGACCTTGGAACCAGAGGAGTAGTATGGAATTTGGTACATACGTCTTGATTCAATATTCAAGAAAAAGAATATCCAGGCCAAAAGAGAT
This sequence comes from Tamandua tetradactyla, assembly GCF_023851605.1. Lineage (NCBI taxonomy): Eukaryota > Metazoa > Chordata > Mammalia > Pilosa > Myrmecophagidae > Tamandua > Tamandua tetradactyla. Next base: position 228,720,113 of record NC_135327.1, on the reverse strand, counting down.
ACACTAACAGATAAGGTATCAGTGGTTGAGAGAGCTCAGAGTCAAGAGGCTACTCTGCAGGCTGCTCTTATACAAACTTCATTTAGACATCAGAATTTGCCAAACCTCAACCAAAACCGTTCCAGCCAACCCTAAAGAACACCTAAGGCAATATATAGGATTCTACAAAGGTTTCATGCACTAAGGTTACTTTCCAGAAACCTACAACCTCGATGGCTCCCCGGACCAGATAAGTCCTGAAATCTAGAGGGCCCAGCCTCTCCAGAACATCAATCAGATAAAGTTCCATCCCTCTACCCTGTATTATCAACAGCCCCTTTCAACATGAAAAAGGTAGAATGGGCATAGCCCAAATACCCCTAAAGAGTGGGATAGAAGGATCAAAGATGATGGTGGAGTTATACAGTTATTCATTAACAAATGAATATGATTGTTGAATCATTCTATTGATATTTCTTTTAGCCTCTAGTATCTTAGAGCAGCTAGGAGTAAAAACCTAAAATTGTAGAATTGCAACCCATATCAAACTCTGAAATCTGTTTTACAACTAATTGCTGTGCTGTGCTTTGAAATTTATTGCTGTGTTGTACTTTTCACAAAAAAACAAAAAAAGTGATAATAAGAATAAATATATTCCTTCTAGTCTCCAATGTTCGTAGCAGCTAGAAGGAAAAATCTGAGATGATGGTATGGTAGCCCATGACAAACTCTGGGATCTGTCCTGTAACTTATTTGTTGAAGAATGCTTTGAAAACTATTTCTTTTTCTTTCTTTGCTTTGTATATATGTTATATTATATAATTTAGAAAAAAAGAGACACTTTTTAAAAACTATTGTTGTATGTTCTGAATTATCTACCAAAAGATAGTGCTAATTTATTTTTTACTGTCTCCTGGCCAACATCAATACCTTAAAAAATAACTGATTCTTCTGCCACTTTTATAAGGAAAAATAAAAGTTAATTCTAATTAGTATTTTATTGATTACTTACAAATAGGAACTCAAATGTTGAGTGAAAATAGGCATAACAATTTAATTTGGGGGTAATATTAATTTTAAGCACCTAATTTCTTATTAATAAAATGGCTTACTAATTTTAATTTGTTAGACATGCAAGTTCATTCTCATACCAGAAAGAAATATTTTGAGTAATACTTTTAACATATTTTTTTCAACAAACATCTAATGACATAGAAATTTAATATACTTAACTATTTTTCAAACATTATTGGACTTGGTGAATTAATTTATCTAATTATAACTGACTTATATTCATCCTTAAATATTATTTGTAAAATCCATTCTGAATTCAATATTTCCACACAGAGCACATATGGAAAGGTGTAGGGAACGCTCTCCCTTAGAAAGTACTGAAGCTCCATCTAGAGGCTTTTCTCCCATTACTGTCACTTGCAATATAAGTAATATCACCTAGAAATGTGAATAATATTAAAATGTCAGAGCTATCCTTTGCACCTACCCTTTTGTTATTCATAATGAGTTCCTGCCCTAACCTTCTTCAGGCAGCTCTAGCTCTATCACTGCCATCAAGTGGTAACAAACTAAAACTGAAGTTTAAAAAAAAAAAAAGAAAAGAAAAGAAAGCAAGCAAAGAAAAACAAGAACAGTAATGTATGTAATCTATTGTAATCTATTCCACTTACACTCCTTTTTTTTAGTTCAAGAAATGAGTATGTGTTTTTATTATTTTTTTAATCACCTATTATTTTATCAAATCACGGAGAATATAAAGCTGGTATTTGTTTCTAGTAGCACAATGCATTATCTGAAAATTTGAAAATTTTGAGGGTTTTTTATTTGAAAAGCACATAAAAATACTTTTAATTAAATGTTTATTTAATTATATGTTTTAATATACATATTCTTCACAAATTACTTCACTGATAGGGATAGCAGTGAAAAACAAAGAATTCAGAGTTTCACAGTACATTACAGCTGGTATTAAAAGAGGAAATAAAACAATGATGTGACTAAACTAAGGATTTTCTACTACTTCTAAAAATAATCTAGACTCTTAGAATCTGAACACTTTCATTGTAACCTCAGAATGTAGTCATAGTATTGTATCCCAAAAATGTCTTCAACAGCCTAACCTATGAACGGAGAAAGGTCAGAATTAGGATTTAATGGCAAGGAAAGAAAAGAAATTAACACTAGGAAAAGTCAGGAATTCAAATCAAAATTATTTAAAATCTTTCCTTTCTTTTAAATCAACACATATGTCCTGAGTTATGTTACTGGAGTTAGCATTTTCAGGGAAACAGACAGCAGCTTCTGGTCTGGGGAAAAGATCTATGCAATAACATCTCAGCTCAAGGGACACGACACTGTCACAAGTGCCATCACTTGACATCTTTAAATATATTTTTTGAAGTAATTCATACAAAAAGTAGTAGGCAGGAATACAGTTAAGTCTCATAATCCTGTTTGGAAACTTCCCTAACTGCTGAGATACACAATAATTCGCCATTTGTTTTGTTTTATGTTGATAAGAAAATTTCAGAATGCTGTGATTTCATTATTTTGATTAAATTTTAAAATACCAGAAATTAATTTTTACTGAGAAGCTTGCTTATAAACCACACCAAAACTGAAAAATCTGTATCTTTGACTGTAGGTATGAATTTCCATGTTAAATTAATAACCACAAAACAACAGCAGACAACATTTATCAAGTTCCTACTCGATGGCAGGCACTATTCTCCATGTTTCACATATATTAAATAGCCTCTCAACAACTCTAGAAGATACACAGGTACAGAAGCCAGGTACAGAGGGAGGCAGCTGCCGAAAGCCACGCAGTAAGAGGGACGAGGGCCATGGACCCCAGCAGACAGCCCAAGCGGTCCTCACGGCTAGCCTCTTCCATGAGGCAGGGTTTCCCACCTGGGCCCTGCGGTCCTGCCTACGGATCATTCTCCCAGGAGGGGCTGTCCTAGGATGTGTAGCAGCATCCCTGGTCTCTACCACCAGATGCCAGCAGCACCCTCCAGTCGCGAAAACCAAAGATGTCTGCAGACATTGGTAAACGCCCAGGAGAAGAGAGAGCAGGGCGGGGAAAGGGGGTTCTCCCGCAGCTGAGAATTATCAATATAAAATAAGATAATTTAAGCTGCAAAAACAAATGGCAATCAATTTATCTGAAATCAGTTTTCTCTAATTCTAAATTATTTACCATAATACAGAAACGTTTAAACCTACAGACGGCTTAGAATAGCAATATGCTTAAGATGATCATAATAGAGGATTAAACCTCAGAACGCAAGGTTTATGTAGGCAAACATGAAAATAATGGAGATACTTAAATTTCATCCTTACCTCTGAAAATGAGACTAAAGAGCAAAATCAGGGAGTATCACCTTTTACATTATTTTCACATTGTATTAATTTTTTTCAAGCAAAATACACTGTTTTTACTGAAACTTTTTAAAATCAAATTTTAGAAAAAGCATTTTTTGTTTTGACATTAGAATCTCAGTTATGCATACTAAGTATTTTTACTAGTTCTCACCTATTTCTCCCTGTTATAGTCTATCTTACATGCTAACATAGGAAAACGTAACACAACAAACTCATGATAAAAATAAGTGTGCCTAATAAGACTAAACACATTAACTAGACACCGAAGGGTTCAGAAGCCAGGAAACGGAATAATAAATAATAGGACAGGAGAGGTATCTAATCTCAAGAGTGCATCTTAAAAATGTGTATAAAAGTGGACACTGTAGTTTTAAAACAATTCCTATTTCTAGAATTCTTTGCAAACACTTTAATATACATTTTGCAAATACTCATTTCAGAAGGTTTCCATTTCAATTATTTCTGATTACTCAGAAATCTTTTAAAGAAAGTACACAGATTTACAAGAACTCCTCTATTCATTTAACTATCATACTCTGTCATCTTTTATTTATTTTCCTGTTTTTATTACTGTAAACTAAACTGCACACATTATATTGTCTTCTTTTATTTGGAAAATCCAACATTTTCCATTTTGCTTCGTAAATTTAATAAAGTAATGTTAATAGGTTCACATTCCACTGAGTTAATTTAGGCTAATCTATTTAACCCATCTCGGTGACGATTTTGTGCTGTATCAACTTGGCAACTAAATATTTTTCATAGTTTTATCTTGTTTTCTATCCCCACTGACTTAAAATTCATGCTCTGATTTTTTTTTTTTGTATTTGGTTGTTTAGTCTGCTTTTACCCTTGTTTTCTATTAATTATATCAGCAATATGAAATGCATATCATCTTCTTATAAAAATTTAAACAATGCAGAATAAAACATTACCCTTAGCTCCTCCCCCTAAGTCACACTTTCCCAACTGAAGTAACTCTGGTTAGTTTGATGCATATACTTCTAGATCTTTTCATTTTAATGCATTTGTTTTCATATATGCGTTATATAATAATGTTCTATTTTATAATATATCAACATTAAGCAAAGCATTTTCTTTGTACTGAAAAAAAGAACACATAACTAATGTCTGCTTCAGTCCATTCACATATTTCTTTACTGAGCTTTATTGTAATATTCGTTTTATACAAGCTATGCTCCTTAACACTAGTTTCACTAATAATTGGGCTTATTATTGGAAACTTAAAAAACTAAAAATTCCATTGTGGAAAATATACGACTATTCTGACCTATAAATATGCAATTAGAGACTTGAAACTAAAATTATAATTGGACTTAAAAGTTTGACCAAAATAGTCTCCATATAAGTACATACAACATTAAGTAGAATGACTAAAGAATGAAGCTGTTGCTTCACTTCCAGTACATTTTTTTTTATTTTTTTTTTTTATTAATGGAAAGAAAAAAAAAAGAAATTAACACAATATTTAGAAATCATACCGTTCTACATATGCACTCAGTAATTCTTAACATCATCACATAGATGCATGATCATTGTTTCTTAGTACATTTGCATCGGTTTAGAGGAACTAGCAACACAACAGAAAAAGATATAAAATGTTAATATAAAGAAAAGAAATAAAAGTAGTAATAATAATAAAAAACAACAACAACAAACAAACAAGCAAACAAAAACAAAAAAAAACCCTATAGCTCAGATGCAGCTTCATTCAGTGTTTTAACATGATTACTTTACAATTAGGTATTATTGTGCTGTCCATTTTTGAGTTTTTGTATCTAGTCCTGTTGCACAGTCTGTATCCCTTCAGCTTCAATTACCCATTGTCTTACCCTGTTTCTAACTCCTGCTGAACTCTGTTACCAATGACATATTCCAAGTTTATTCTCGAATGTCCGTTCACATCAGTGGGACCATACAGTATTTGTCCTTTAGTTTTTGGCTGGATTCACTCAGCATAATATTCTCTAGGTCCATCCATGTTATTACATGCTTCATAAGTTTATCTTGTCTTAAAGCTGCATAATATTCCATCGTATGTATATACCACAGTTTGTTTAGCCACTCTTCTGTTGATGGAGATTTTGGCTGTTTCCATCTCTTTGCAATTGTAAATAACGCTGCTATAAACATTGGTGTGCAAATGTCCGTTTGTGTCTTTGCCCTTAAGTCCTTTGAGTAGATACCTAGCAATGGTATTGCTGGGTCGTATGGCAATTCTATATTCAGCTTTTTGAGGAACCGCCAAACTGCCTTCCACAGTGGTTGCACCCTTTGACATTCCCACCAACAGTGGATAAGTGTGCCTCTTTCTCCGCATCCTCTCCAGCACTTGTCATTTTCTGTTTTGTTGATAATGGCCATTCTGGTGGGTGTGAGATGATATCTCATTGTGGTTTTGATTTGCATTTCTCTAATGGCCAGGGACATTGAGCATCTCTTCATGTGCCTCTTGGCCATCCGTATTTCTTCTTCTGGTAGGTGTCTGTTCAAGTCTTTTTCCCATTTTGTAATCGGGTTGGCTGTCTTTTTGTTGTTGAGTTGTACAATCTCTTTATAAATTCTGGATACTAGACCTTTATCTGATATGTCGTTTCCAAATATTGTCTCCCATTGTGTAGGCTGTCTTTCTACTTTCTTGATGAAGTTCTTTGAACTTCCAGTACATTTATTTTTTAAACAGCTTTAGTGAGGTACAATTATGGTACAAAAACCATAAACACCACCTGCTTTATACTTCAATGATTTTTAGAAGATCTAGATAGTGGTACAACCATCACCACAGTCCAGTTTTAAAACATTTCCATCACCCCAAAAAGTTCCCTCCTACCCCCTATATTTCCACTCGTCAACCCAAGAAACTATTAATCTGCTTTCTGTCTATAGACTTGCCTTTTTTTGAACACTTCATATAAATAGAAGGAATGAGGTTTTTCTAATATATTTAAATGAAGTTTTAGTAGCAAAAATATCTTGCAGCAAGATTTCACTGCTGAAATTCTTTGTAAACCTTACGCCTGCCTCGCAGAGCCAGACGAGTCCCTGCGCCTCGAGCTTCCCCCTTGTCCGGGGTGCGCGCCCCGACAGCGTGGTGGAAACACAGCCGTCCAGCACTGACAGCCTCGGGGGGCTCAGGTCCCGGAATACACTTTAAAATACTGATGCCCAATCCATCTAATAAAGGCCGGAAACTTGGAATTTCATCTCCCAATGGAGACTGGCGGCCAGTGGAATTCCGCCTTCCCTAACCTTCCGGGCCCGCTCAGCCCACGCGGAGCCGCAGCCCGCAGCCCGCCCGCACCGACCCCGCCGCAGCTTTGTCTCCGCGGACCAGAAGGCCAAGTCCCTCCACCTAGGACAGAGCAGCAGACGTAGACTGCTGCCACAGAAGGGAACAGAGCCGTGACGCATGCAACACGTGAATGAACCTGGGGGACATTAGGGGAGGCAAAATAAGCCAGAAACAAAAAAGCAAACATTGTATGGTGTCATTTGGAAAATGCTTATATGGAAACAGAGGCCTAGACTGTCAGCTCTTAAAGCACACACGTTTGGTCCGGAGCAGTAATGACTTCTGGGTTTTGAGAGCCTGTTGTGTATATGCATAACCTCGTATTTAGAGATAACAATGAAGTCGATCGGGAAGGGATTAAGGTAATTCACAAGGAAGACGTCAGTATCTTAGAACTGCATCAACTCTTTGACACCAAAGTAAAAAAGGTTTATTTTGTCCAGAATCTAAATTTTCTGAGGCACATAATCTAAAAAAATACAAACAAAACCAAAGTGCTTCAAACGGCCTCCAAGTTCTGGCGCCTGGCCCCGCCCCCTCCACCCTTCTGGCCACGCCCCTCAGGGGGCTCCCTGCTGGCCCACACCTCAGTTCTCCACTCAGACCTCACCCTCGCAAGGAGGGCTCCCCTGACCAACCTATCCATGACTACAAATACTTCCCTGAAGCTTTTTCTCCACACCATTTTAGCCATCTGGAACAAACTATAGTTCACAGACTTACTGTATATCTCCTCCACTACAGTATATAAACATCATAAGAGCTGGAATTTTGTGCCTCCTTAAAATAGTGTCGGATGCAGCAAGAAGTCAAATATTTGTTCAGTGAAAGGCAGAATTACACAAAATTATTCTAAACACTGACACAAGAGACTTGACACTTCTTTTCTATTCATTCAGGATGCAATTAAAGCCTGCAACATTATTACTAAATTTTTATGCTATGTTTAATTTAGCAATGAAAACTCATTCGTAGTGTTCCTGCACACGTTAATTCCCTATTAATTTTAACACATGAGAAAAGGAAGACATCAAGAGAGGTCATATAGTGATTAAATGGTAAAGCAAGATTTCTAACTTCTAATAGCATTTTCTCTCCAGTAACAGCTGAACTTCTCCTTAGTTTTCTTGTTTTAAAATATACGGGTTTTAAATTCATGGAGGAAATGAGAAGAGGTTCCCTGATGTAGTACATTTTCATGAAGAACAACCATTTGGTTAAGAGACATTTTGGGCTGTTCAAGTGTCCAGGCTACATCCTACTTGCATCTGAGAACCCACTCTTTCTGGCTCCTCCAGATTCATATCCAAAGAGGACGGACAGGCAAAAGTCAACTTCATCAAAGGAGACTGCTGTTCGAGGCGCACGTGGGCAAAGGATGCTGTGCTCCTCCTCAGCATCTGGCAGGCCGAATCACATAAATTCACTTCACCTTCTGATGTCCAGTCTTTCTGAGTCTTTGTATTTTGTGTGTGTCCCTTGTAAACAAGTATATCTGGGTTTTGTCCTTTACCTTATTCGTCCTCAACTTCACATTACACATTTAATGCTGCTATGCCCAAGGTCTGGTTCAATGTTCCCACATCAAGAGGGGGTGAAAAGTTTCTTCCTTACATATCTGAGGTCTTGGGGACAGCAGGGCAGGACTCTCAAGCAGGGCCAACATGGCCTGAGAAAGCAAGGAAAGGAGACTAGCCTAGGTCTCTACTGTAGTTAGGGGGTGGGGCCAGGTAAGAGTTCACAGGGGGGCAGGGGCTTATGTGGACAGAGTCACCCAATGGCTCCAAGGTCCTCGTGAGCCTGTCCAGAGGTGGGGCATGAGCAGGTGAGGCATAAGAGCTGTCAGAAGTCAGACATCAAAGCACAGAGCTAGACTCCTTATTACAGATGTGTTTACTGGTATGTATGCATTTATTTCTACCTACTTACTGTGTCCTGGCCTTCTCTGTTTCCTTTTGGAATAAGTGGTGGTGGTGATTTTCACATCTCTATTCTAGTTCATTTTTAGAACTATTTAAAATAACTCTAGTTCGTTTTAAGTGCATATTAAACTGGACCAGTCAAAAGTTAATTACATTTACCCTCCTTAGGACATCTGAATTCTGATCACTTCTTTCAAATTTATATACTGTTTTTACCCAACATATTAGTTCTATCCTGTTTACCCTGTCCAAAAACTAAATATTTTTCTTATACAGTTACTCTCAGGATTTACCTACATATTTATCGATAGGTTTGCTAAGCATTCCATCTTGCATGTCAGAGCTTCCATTTGATAATCATTTTCCTTATCCCTATATATCCTTTAGTATTTGCTTCAGAGAAGGTTTGTTTTTTATTAACTCTATTCTTGCTGTTTACCAGGAAATCCTCTATTTTGCATCTTTCCTGAAAGATAATATTACCAGGTATAGAATTCGATGGTTTTATGGTTATTTTCCTCAGGGCCCTGTAGATAATCCACTCTTTTCTCCACTGATGTTGCTGAAAAGTCTTTCACCAGTCTATAATTCTTTTGTAGATTACTTTTCTATCTGGCTGCTTTCATAAATTTCTCTCTCCTATGTTTTTACTATGAAGTTTGTACGGGCAGTTCAACAAGCTTCTGTACTGGTATTTTCAACAGCTGTCAAAAAAAAATTTCAACCATTATCTCTAAATATTGCCTCTTCTTCATTTGCTCAGTGAAAACCTTCTAGAACACCAATTCTCACATTTTCCATGTCTCAATCTCGTGATTCCATCCCTTCATCTTTCTGGGCAGGATTTTAGATAATTTCATTTGATCTCTCTTTCACTTCATTGATTCTCTTTTCAGCTGAGTCTAATCTGTTTAGTCTAAACTTTTTACTTTGAAATAACTTTATACTTAGAGGAAATTTCCAAAAATATTAACGTCTCCATATACCCTTGTCTGGATTTCCCTACACTTATTGTTTTATATAACCATAGCACAATTACTGAAACCAGGAAGTTAACATTGACTCAATACTACTGTCTATAGGGACAATTTTGTCAACTGTCCCACTAGCACAATTTTTCTGATACAGGATCACACACTGCATTTAGTTTTCATGTCACCACAGATACCTCCAATTTCTGACAATTCCTATGTCTTTCTTGCCCTTGATACTTTTAAAGAATGCTAGTGAGTTTTTTGGTAGCATATCCCTCAATTTCAGTATGTCTGATGTTTTCTCATGATTAAATTGAGCGCTTGCATTTTTTAGCATGAATCCCACATAAGTACCCTTTTCCCAGCATCACACCTGGGGATAAATAACATAGCAAAGTCTTCTTACTAAGGTGTTAATACTGATCACCTGGTAAAGTGGCATTTGCCAGGTTTTTCCACTATAAAGTTATATTTTTCCCTATTTAATTAATAAGTATCTTTTGGGAAGGCACTTTCTCAGCATACTTTTGTGCCAACTACTTTTAGCATCCACTGATAACTCTTTCCTGTAACAATTATTACTGTGGCATTTGCAAAATCACTATTTTCTATTTCCATCATTCTTTCAGCACTCATTAACTTTAATAAGTTAATGTTAATAAGAGCCATGCCTTCTCCATTCATTTACTCAGCTCTTTATTTATATCCATATAGACCTTTGAATATTTGTTTTACCCTAAGGGTTTAAAATACTTACTACCATTACTTAAGTTTGTTATTAAATTGTCCTAGACATGAGACAACTTCACTGTTGGTTCTCTTTCCCATGTTGCCTTCCTTTTTTAAAAAAAAAAAAAAAACAGCATCTCTTCCTATTTTTTAACAGTCTCACTAAAGTAAACCTTACAGGGCAGTACAATGATGGCTCAGTGGCAGAATTCTTGCCTGCCATGCTGGGACCCAGGTTCAATTCCCGGTGCCTGCTCATTAAAAAAAATAAATACATAAATAAAGTAAATCTTAACATGCCTTACAATTCATCCATTTTAACTGTACCATTTAATGACTTGTAATATATTTAGCCAGGTAAGCAACCTTCACTACAATCTAATTTTAGAATATTTCATCACCCCAAAAGTTCCATCATGTCATTTGTAGTCAATCCCTGCTCCAATCCCCACACCCAGGCAAACACTAATTCACTCTGTCTCTTTTATTTTACTTTTTCTAGGCCTTTCATATAAATGGAATCATAAAATACATAGTTTTATGTGTCTGGCTTCTTTCACTCAGCATAATGTTTTTGAGTTCATCCATGTTGTTACATGATTCAGTAGCTCCTTTCTTTTTATTGCTGAGTAATAAAAAGCAAGTCTTGAGAGCACTTTCTCACTTTCTTGCACCACAAGCTGTTCCAGGTTCATCTTCTATTTTCTGTGCCCCCTCCTGGAGTCAACCATTTCACCAAATAGTCATGGTTCCTTTGATTTACTCACTGAGTTTGTATTTCAATTTCCTTTTTCATTTCTAGAAGTAGTAATTGATCCTTTTTCAAATCTGCTTGGTTACTCTTTAAGGGAAATTACTTAGGATACAGGCTTACACCTGTAACAAAAAGATCCTAAAGTACAGTTGGAGATTATTTCCTTCTCATGTGATAGTCTAGAAATAAGCACTTCAGAGCTGGCTGCTCTACACATACTTCAATCTCTGTACAAATTCTGCTACTTGTGAGCTAGAAGGGGAAACTGGTAGGAAAGAGTCCACAGGCATTCTTCTTAGGGCAAGCCAAAGAGTGTTATGCACTAACCCTGTTCAGAAGTCACTGTGAAAACCTTGTCATAAGCCACAGGTACCTTCAAGGGAAGTTGGTAAATGGAACTGCCAGCTTGGCAACCATATATCCTGCTAGAATATAGGAATTATTTTATTTAAAAAGAGGAGAATATACATTGGTGGATAATTAGCAAAAGAGACTTTTGTATCCACTAGGGACCTCCTTAAATTAAATTCCCCACTTAAGGTACACAGTTTAGGGCTACAAATGTGCATGAAGAGTCACATATGCTTACAAAATCTCAGGGGAGAATTTTTGCCTCTCTACCAAGCACCCAGGTTGAGACAAGCAAGTTTTGGCACTCTATGGAATGTTTACTTTTATGCCAGGTCATCAATATATGTAATCTTTCTATTTTATTTTGTAATTTAACTGTTTCCATTGGGAGGTGTATTCCAGATCACTCTGCCATATTGTAACACATATGCACCGCCTGCTTTTTTTAAATATGCAAGGTGACAATGATTCATTGCATGATCACAGATCAAAAACCTAAACACAGGTTACTGTCAATATCTTTACACTTTTAGTCTTGTAATCATTATAAAATAAATCACTTCAAAATCTACAACTTAAAATAGTTTACCTTCTAAAACAACAGAAAAAAAGGTTAAAAAATAATTTAGTGTAAAGTTTCCGAAATGACCTTTTATTAAGAAGACTATCCTTAATTTATAAGTGCATATTTGAAGAGTTTTATGCTATATTAATAAAGTTCAGTTCGAACAATTTTCCAGAATTTTCACCTAGCCATCTGCTACTTAAATTTACCAGTATTTTTTCCTCTCCACAAGTTACTATGTCAAACTTAAAACAAAAGTAAAAGGACTCAGAAGGAGCTCAATAAAAAGTACACTCCATAAAAACTAAGATAAAATGTCGCTATCACTCATTAAGCAGTATATTTTACAAACTTTACATGGTTGAAACCTCACAACCACCTGGTAAGGTAAAGGTTGCTTACCTCAGAGGAGAAAACCAAGGCCTAGAGAGCCCACAGGCTTCCTCAAGACCATACGCATTAGTGAGCATTAGAGCAACCAACTCTGAGTGCTCAGTCACTGTGCTTTAAAAAAATGCACATTTTCCCCATTCGCTCTCTAAGTTCTGGATGCACCTTTAAATTACCGGCATTTCACAACTGCTACTGTAGCCACATCAGGCGGCAGTTGCCATTCCTCATGAATGCGCACACCTCCAATGTGCAAGCACCAACACCTGCGGAACTGGATTGGCGTAAAATCCCACAGACGATGCTGAAACACTCTTAGAACTCCTAAGAACCAAACAATGCTGAGGGTGGGGGAAATCAGACCAATTTAGTAACATTTTCAAAGTGGGCATCTAAAGTAGATTAGCTCTACATAATTGCAAAGCTGGTTTAAGAACTCACCACCAATAGTTCTTAATTCTTTTTAGAAATGCTGGACAGAGAAAGACTGTGTGGAAAAACACTAACACAGCTGAGCCAACCAGTGATTCAAAAGATGCAGACTCTGAATGTAAAAGAACTTTAGCAAAACTTAACTATATCATTTCCCATATATTTTCAATTTATGAGTTATAAATAATAAAATTGGTATCTTATGAATTCTGATAGTTATTTGATAAATATAAAATAGAAATTCTAATTGGTAAAAAGCTTTGGCAGCATGTTTTCCTTTTATGTGGAAAATAAAATAAAGGTGCAACATGCTAAAAACAGTGTTTACTCTATAATTCACTAGCGGACATCTCATTACTGAGCTTCAGATCTGGCATCAATGAAGTCGCAGGCATCGCCTCCCACCAACACCCACCCTCCGACCCGGAGTATATATACGCCTCAGATAGGACAAACTTTTCATGTGTTACCCATCTCATAGCAATGGCTCTTTCCCAACTTTTGCAGTTTCATAGAGTCTAATGTTTTTCTATTGAATTCCTAATTTACTCAGTTCTTGATTTTCTTTGTGCCTAAACCTGTATCATATGCAGTGTTGGAGAGTAAACAATTAAAATACTTCAGGCATTTTAAGCAACTTTCTTAAATTTCTTAGATTTTTAACTACTTCACTGATTTCTATTAGCAGTCTTTCTACTCAGCATTTTGGTGTTTCCAAGTGTCCTTGATTGGGCAGCTTTATTATAAATGCAAAGTAAAAAATAATGTAATTCAAAATTATACTAATATAATTTTATACTATCAAGTAAAAATGGAATGAACACCATGAGTCAGGCAAATTTTCGCCTTCTTTGTAGCCCTTCAAATTTTATTACTATTTATTAAAGTTATTTAAAGGAGGGCAGTAGAAAAGAACAACAACAAAATTCCACATTTCTCAACAGATGTTAAAATATAAGAATCTTTTAAAAAGGAAAAATCCAAAAATAGCACTGAAACCAGAAAGCAAATAGAAGTAGGAAATTCTCAGTTACAAAATAGACTAATAAACATTCTTGTAGATCTTGACAGCTTCCCATGTTAGCATCTCTATCTAAAGCTGACCAACCAAGGATTTATTTTCAAACACGGACCATAATGGAATACGGAATTGACTGGATTTCTGCTTTGCTACTGCCACAAAAATAGCTCTTAAATTATTTGCTCAAGTACAGTATACTCACTGATTACGGCAGGAAGAAAAAATAAGATTATCGGCTAAGAGTTTGGAATCTTATCCTAAATATTTCTGCAATTTTTCCAAATCATATCCTAATTATCCTATATTTCTAATCTCACACATTTTTAAAGCATATTAAAGATTATTCCGTACCACTAAGTATTTTAGTTTATCCTTGTATGACTTTGGCCACAGAAACATATAAAATATCTATTTAAACATATGTGTGGCATAATGCCGTTTAATTTTACAACTTAGAGATATTTAGAAAACCTATGACTATAGTGAATGTGCCCCATTATACATCAGATTTAGCTACTTAATCATTCAATAATAACTGGGAATAAAAGAAATAATTTATTTGGATTTCTTTTATTTACGTCAAACAAAAATTTTATCTTGACAACATATTTCAGCTTTAGAAGCAAAATCTGTTTAAGAGTCATATCTTATCCTTTTTAAAATTATATATTTATTATGAGCAACACACTTAAGTTTTTAAGTCCTATGAAAAGAACACCTGAAGACAGAATTTGAATAATCTTTAAATAAGAAATATTAGCCAAGAAAAACTGATATATGAAAAACATAACAGAGAGATGTTTGTTTAGCTGCTTCCTTTAAGATAGTATGAGGTATACATTTTTTTAAATACTTGTCATAACTGATTTCTGCTTATGTCAGAAACTCTTCTATAACTTATATAGAAAATATCCTGAACTGAGGGTCTTACATCATAACTCAGATTACTTCTACTCAAATTAATCATGAAAACTAAAGAGTAAATGGCACAGGGCAGGCCACGGTGGCTCAGCAGGTAAGAATGCTTGCCTGCCAAGCCTGAGGACCCGGGTTCTATTCCCGGTGCCTGCCCATGTAAAAAAAAAAAAAAAAAAAAAAAGAGTAAATGGCACAAATATAAATATTCAACATAAAAAATATCTCGATCATTTACTAAACTCTAGAATTATGGCACAAGCTGGACAGTACTATAACTAGAGAATAACTGGATAGAATTAAACAAGAGAAAACAGGAAAATATGACTACATATGTCATATAAACAGAGGATTTCAAATAAAAAAACCTGCTATGCTCAGAACAAGGAAAGCTTACTCTCTCCCCATTTTACACACATCTGCATAAAATCAACTTCTACACGGCTCTAGTTGTTTACTGATACAGAGTGTGAACCACTCTGGGTCCTGCTTTCAAACTCTGTTTACTCAGACAACAGAAAGTACCCACAGGATGATGTGACCCCTGCAGGCCAATTAACCCTTTCACCTCCACATCCCAGCCCAGTGCCTCAGGGAGGGCCACAGTGACCGGCAGGCAGCAGAGCCAAATGCAACGGTAAATCACTCCAGGGTGGACCGGTGAATTCTGCAGATTCCACAAAGCACATCCATTTTATTTAGTGTTCGGAATGCCTTCATTGCTACTCTCATCTGGTTTTAATTAAGGAACACTTTCAAATGAAGAGAGGTGATTCAGAAACTCAAACTACAGATGTCCTTTATTAAACTATATATTGATTACTACTCAAGTATTTTGGCCTAAAGTACTTTTTAAAACGTTAGATACCCTAAAGCCGATTTTGGATTTGAGTTTAGAGTTGATTCCCAGTAAAGGGGACCAAAAAATAAAATAAACACACAGGAACCCAGCAGCCAATAATCAATTACCACGATTTTTTTCACATTACATAAAACAAAAATAGCATGCCAACCCCTCAGCAGGCTGCCTGGGTCGGGAGCCAGAAGCTTACTCTCCAGGGCCGACCCCACGCGGTTCCAGTCTTCTGCAGCACCATGTCCCCACCTGATCAGCGCTCTTTCCTCTCTCAGGGAAAGCTGCTCCATCGTCTAATATGAAAGTTCTTTGAAAAGTCTACAGAAAAATAATAAATACAGGAAGAAATTTCTTTTCAAAGTGATTAGGGAAAAAAATCTATGACAAGGCTATTCTTCTACACTATATCAAACCAGCATTTAGATGATATTTTACACTTGATCTTGGCCAAGAGTGCGAGAAGCAATTAGAAAATATTTATCTGAAGGAGTTCATTTAAAAAAAATTTACACAAGGATGTCTACTTTCTATATAGAAACATTACACTTATTTTGTAACTTAGATAAGCTTTCAGTTTTCTTTCTAAAGTTCTTCTTCACTTCAAAAGTCCTTCCATCTTTCCCTTTCCCTATGAACCAAATATAAATGGATACTGATAGCTTTTTCCTTTATTAACTTTTTCTAAACAGGTAATATAATAGTCAAGAAGTATTCAAGAATATAAAATATAAAAGTTCCCTAGCCATCAGCCACCCAGAGCAGCTAAGACCAACAAGAGTGAGAAAGGCAAACTCTGTAGGAATTCCCATTATTTGCTGAAGCAAGATTTTGTTCAAGAAATATACCATTCTGAATAAAAGGATGACATAATTTACAGAATTCATAAAACCTCTTCCTTCAGTGAAGTGGGAAAATCACCAAGCAAGAGGCCTGGCTCTGAAACACACCCACAGACCCACTAAGGCGGAGCACGAGCAACGTCAGCCTGCAGTTTGGGGGACAGGATCCGGCAATGCTGGGGGCAGCAGAAGCAGGCTGAACCTTACCATCACCATCAATTTCATCACTTTGTCTTGCAACATTCCCCAATTATTTCCTGTCTGTAAAAGGGCAGGAATAATAGCATACACTTCTCTCAAGGAGTCCATATCTAGCACAGTGCTGGAGGATAATAAAATAGATGAAGGAAAAGAACAAGGAAGAGGAATAACAGGGAAAGGTTTTAAGACTGTGCAAATATATAATACAAATTACTACCCAAAGGAGCCTCTGTAAGACGCAGGGATCCAAAGGCTGAAGTACTTCCAAAAAACTACATCACTAGTCCACCCTCTGTACTCAAAGACTATAAACTCAGTAAGGGCTATGTTTATATCATGTTACCAAAAATATATAAGGTGATATAAAACACACATCAGGAAACATCAACTCGGGTTAAACACTCTGTCTTCGAAGTGCACACAAACAAGGAATCAGGTACTCAGCTGGCTGCAGGTCCACCACTTCAACTGCCTTTCACTTCAATTATCGTGTATGTCATTAGTAAAGAGTGGAGTGGAATGATGTCATTATAAAACAGACATTATGTTAGCTCCAAACTTCATTTTTCCCAACACACTCATTTTTTGAAATGATCAGAGGCAAATTTTCTTGCTATTAAACAGAAAGTCTCAGCAATATTTGAAGACCTTAAAAAAACAGCTGAAGATCTACAGATGTGCCTTCCTTTAATGTAAGTCATAGCCAGTTCAGTGGCTTCCAGAATCTCTCGTCTCCACAATGTAAAGCTGATGGAGCTGGGAGTGCAGCAGAAAGGGCTACAAAAACATTTGTTCCATTTTTAAAACTTACGGATAAGTGAAATGGGCTCCACAGTCTATCAGATTTTGAACTTTAATGCAAATGAACTCAAAGACCTATATTTTAAATAAGGAAAGATAAGCTCAAAGACAGAAGGGTTTTAAAGAACTGACTATGATTCTAGGTGAAAACGTGGTAGAGAATTAATTTTTTTTTAAGTATTGTTGCTTTTGTTAGTACTCTAGTTATAAAGTTCCATAGATTTTGATATTTTTATTGTAAACCTTAATAAACAAACATACATTCTTGACATATAAACATTCTAAACATGGTGTACAATCAATGACTCACAATATCATCAATTAGTTGTGTATTCATTATCGTGACACTTTTTTGAACACTTGCATCTTTCCAGCAAAAGAAATAAAAAAGAAAAAACTCATACATACCACACCTCTTACCCCTCCCTCTCATTGACAACTAGTATTTTAATCTACTCAATTTATTTTAACCTTTGTTCACCCTATTTTTTTAATCCAATATTTTAATCATCTGTCATACCATAGATAAAAGGAACATCAGACACAAGGTTCTCACAATCACACAGTCACACTGTAAAAGCTCTATCATTACATGCTCATCTTCAAGAAACATGGCTACTAGAACACAGCTCTACAGTTTCAGGTACTTCCCTCTAGCCACTCTAATACACCATAAACTAAAAATCTATATAATCATAAGAATAACCTCCAGGATAACCTCTCAACTCTGTTTGAAATCTCTCAGCCACTGACACTTTATTCTGTCTCATTTCTCTTTTCCCCTTTTCAGTCGAGAAGGCTTTCTCAATCCCTTGATGCTGAGTCCCAGCTCATCTCAGGACTTCTGTCCCACGTTGCCAGGAAGGTTTACATCCCTGGGACTCCTGTTCCATGTAGAGGGAGGAGGGCAGTGAGTTTGCTTGCCCTGCCCGCTGAGAGAGAGAGAGAGGATACATCTGAGCTACAAAAGAGGTTCTTTGTGGGGGGAGGAACACTTAGGCCTAATTTCAAGTAGGCTTAGCCTATCCTTTCCAAGGATAAGTCTCATAGGGCAAACACCAACATCGAGGGCTCAGCCTTTTGATTTGTTTGTCCCCACTGCTTGCAAGAATATCAAGAGTTCTCCAAAAGGGGAAGTTGAATTTTTTCACCTTTCTTGCCATTTCCCCAAGGGGACTCTGCAAATACTTCTTTATTCACTGCTCAAATCACTCTGGAATTTATCAGGGCATTACACTGGGCCAACCTACAAAATCTCAAGCCCTATTGAAGGTTCCATGTACCTTTGGTATTCAATTAAAATGACCACACAAGTTAAATTAGGAAATGCACCAGTCAAAATATAAATTTTACATCAAATAAACATTTCTCCCTTTAGTCTCACACAGAAGTTGAAGTTTTAAAATATGAATGACCATCTATTTTCAATATACTGCAATACTGACATTCTTTGTTCTTCCTCATGCAAAAACATTTTTTAATTTGTACTTCTGATCACCACCACTGTACACTCTGGGCCTTCCTAAATTATACCATCTCAGTCTTTATCATCTATATTTCCTTCTGGTTTCATACGTGTCCCCAGCCCTTCTCCCTCTATCATTCTCACATTCAGCTTCATTCAGTGTACTTACATTATTGTGCTACCATCAGGTAGTATTGTGCTATCCATTTCCGAATTTTTACAATCAGTCCTATTGCACAACCTGTATCCCTTCAGCACCAATTACCCAATCTCTACCCTATTTTTATCTCCTGATAACCTGTGTTCTTAACTGAAACTCTACAAATTCATTCATTAATATTAGTTCATATCAGTGAGACCATACAGTATTTGTTCTTCTGTTTCTGGCTAATTTCACTCAGCATAATGTCTTCAAGAACCATCCATGTTGTTACATGCTTCATGACTTTATTCTGTCTTATACCTGAGTAATATTTCATCGTACATATATATCACCGCTTATTATACCACTCATCCACTGATAGACATTTGATCTATTTCCATCTCTTGCTCATAGATTTTGAGGGCTCTGTTCCTAACCCTATTTTTCCTATAAACCCTGTTATTTTAAGGTGTGATTTTGCAGAACACAAGTTTTCCAGGAAATTGTATATGGTGTTATAGCAGAAACACCTGTGCTTGGATCTGATCTGCCTGGATATAGTGGAAAATAACAGAAAAAGCAGAGGGAGAATACCAGTAAGGGAGATATCTGCAGTTGCTTTTGTCCTTTTGCAACGTTGCTAACTGATAAAACCTTCTGAAAGTCTGCCAGACTAAGGTATAATCGATAAAAGGACCAGCTCTCTTCTTTCATACCTACTCTCAGCAAAGTTTGTTCTAGCCTTTCAACTTCTGCAATGTTTTTTACAATAATCAAAATTTTCTTCTGATATGGCTTTTGCAATTCTTATTCTGTACCTTTCTCAGAATTCATTTTTTTTGTCTAGTTCCCCAGGTTGTCTTTCTCAGAATCAGAATATAAGAGACTTATAAGGTTGGGAAGTCCATAGATTATCTAGCCTAACCTTACACTAACAGAGGAATGCCTTCATGTCCTTAGTTATGAGTATCTACTGACCACATGTTGCATCAGGTATTGAAGAAATGGCAGTAAACAAACATGACTCAAAACCCAGATATTAAAGTTACATTTTATCATGTGATAATAAATAGGCAAATGACTGCAAAATAAAAAGGGAGGCTATGGGAGGTCACAACACATGATCTAATTTAGTATAGAAAATCAGAAACTGAAAAATGACTTTTAAATTGAAATTAAAGGACAAGTAGCAGTCAAAAGGGAGAAAGAAGAAGAAGAGCAAAAAAGGAAAAAGGGAGGGAAAAAGAGAGAATGAAAGGGAAAGGGAACATTTATTTCTAGGCAGAGAAAATATCATCTGCAAAAGTTTTAATATGACAGAAAAGAATATGGTGAGTTGAAGAAACTGAACAAAGCCCAATATGTAAGTTACTATATGAAGAGAAGAGTTTTGCTTAAACATCTCCAGTTGAGGAGCAACCCAGTATAGTCCAGTGCAACAAGTTCTCCTTAATAATGGGAGAGTCTAGTCTGGCATTCCAAAACTAAACAGAATTATTCCATTTTTAAATTTAAAAAAATTATCTTCAAAAAGAAATTGCTTTTAACATAAATACATAGATACACAAAGAAATACAGACACTGTATATACATAAGTACACAGTACACATTCATCTATTTCCTCGCTCTGTCCATTGACAGCGATTATATGCAACCACACAGGAGAAGTCAATGAGCCTAAGTAAGTGCTGGTATTATGGTTTCTAAATACCATTCTCCAAAATAAAGAACAAGAGCTCCTAGGGGAAAGGCTTCCCAGGCTCCTTGTGAAGTTTAAGATGAGCCTGGAATATCTTGTAGTACCAAAAAATAAGAAAATATCCTCAAAAATAATAGAAGCAAGGAAACAAGAACCAATATGAAGGAGTTCCCAACAGCCAAATCTGGTACAATGTGAGCAGAAAATGACGTTAGCATAAAATATATATAGCATAAAATACTATATTTAAACATATATGGTGTAAAACACTATATAGACCACTCCAGCCAATCATAAAGAACACCTAGGGCAATATATAAGATTCTACAAAGATTCCATGCACTAGAGTAATTTTCCAGAAACTACAACCTCCAGATGGGTCCCTGGACCACATAAGTCCTGAAACCTACAGGGCCCAGCCTCTCCAGAACATCAACTATTTCTATCTCCCTACCTCATATTACTGCAGCCTCTTCCAACATGAAAAAGTTAGAATGGACATAGCCCAAATACCCCTAAAGAGTGGGACAGAAAGATCAAAGGTGATGGTGGAGTTATACAGAGAAGGTAGGATTTAACAAATGAATGTGACTGCTGAATTATTAAATTGATATTTCTTTTAGTCTCCAGTATCTTAGAGCAGCTAGAAGTAAAAACCTAAAATTGTGGAATTGTAACCCATACCAAATTCCGAAATAAGTTCTACAAATAATTGTTGTGCTGTGCTTTGAAATTTATTGCTTTTTTGTATATATGGTATTTCTCACAAAAAAAGAAAAAAAAAGATTGATTATAGTGATAAAAAAGTATTTATTCCTTTTAGCGTCCTATATTCTGGCGTAGCTAGAAGGAAAAATCTGAGAGGATCGTATGGTAGCCCATGACAAACTCTGGGATCTGTCCTGTAACTACTTGAAGAGTGCTTTGAAAACTATTGCTTTTTTTCTTTCTTTGCTTTATAATATATGTGTTATGGTATACAATATAAAAGTTGAAAAAAAAACACTATATAGAGCATAAAATACACAGTATAGAATACTATCTATATAGTATAAATAAATATCCATGAGTCTGATATAAATAAATATAACGCCGACATAAATAAATAACCCACTAAAGAGTGAGAAGGGGTATCTCTGCAGTACAGTAGAATCCCAATTAATAAACTTAAAAAGAATGATGGAATAGAAAAGGGACCACTTGACAAGCACCACAGGAATGAGAGCTACTGGCACAAACCATCAACGGGTGTGAAAATTACTGGGCAAAAGTAGGTTGGGAAATGGGGCATTTATATGGGCTCAAAGATCTTCCCACAAGGAAAAGAAAAGAAAAAACAGTAACTTCCCAGTGGAGAGACCTGCAGACAAACCTCAGCAGATGACCAGCGCGCCCCATCGGCACAGGTGCACTGGAAAGAGAGCACCACCACCACCGAGACTCTTGCCAAACAAGCGTAACCTGAATTTAATCACAAGGAAACAGTGGACAAACCCGAATTGAAGTGTGTTCTGAAATATAACTGTCCAGTACTCTTCAAAAATGTCCAAGTGAAGAAAGACTAAGGAACTGTCCCAGACTGGAGTTATGAGACAAGATTATGGAATGGAATGTATGGTCCTGAACCAAAAAAAGGATATTAGTGGGGCAGCTGGCAAAATTTGAATAAGGGCTGCAGATGAGTTAATAGTATTGTGTCAGTGTAAATTTCCTGGTTTTGATCATTTTACTACGGTTATGTGTAAGACATTTGGAAAGTTAGGTGAGGGGTATACAGGAACTTCGTGTTATTTTTGCCACATTTTTGTCTAAAGTTATTTCAAAGTGAAAAATTAAGTAACAGTAGTTTAAAATGTATCTCTTAAATCTAATATTTGATCAGTGACCAAATAGTCCCCAAGCCTTTCCTTTTAATAAGAAATA
Organism: Tamandua tetradactyla; assembly: GCF_023851605.1. Taxonomy (NCBI): domain Eukaryota; kingdom Metazoa; phylum Chordata; class Mammalia; order Pilosa; family Myrmecophagidae; genus Tamandua; species Tamandua tetradactyla. The sequence goes on along the minus strand of NC_135327.1, from coordinate 228,697,440 downwards.
TGTTCTTTGTGGGTCAAGATTCCCAGACCCCCTAATATCTTTATATCTCCCCTTTTGAAAAACTGCTTGTTAACATATCTCTTAACAACCAGGAATGCACATAATATATTGGTACAGATTGCATTAAATTTCTCATTTTCTATGACCTGGCCACTCAGATATTAATGCAAACTAGAGTTGGTTTTTAAAAGCAGATATTTCACACAATTGGTCTATTTCAGCCTGTGAAAATAAAACTTGAAGATTATCTTTAAATTTATATAGGCTCAAATCACTCCTCCCCATTGTATATTTGTTCAATTGATTTTCTTAAGCAAATTGTAGAATTACATTTACTCCTGATTATTCCATCCTTTTGATGTCAGCACATATTTCACACTAGAATGGGAACCAGGCAGGTTATTATGAGTCATAATTCTAGCATTTAAACATTCACCATGTACTGAATACATACCATTTGCAATAAATGTCAACAAGAATCTATACAAAACTTGCCAAGGAGTTGGGTGTGTAGGCAAGCAATAGGGAAAATCTTAAAGTGATGGACTTTGGGCTAAACCTTTAGGAACAGATAAAAATACTACAGAGTAACAGTTATGATCTTTGAATCTGTTAGGGACAGAATCATGTGCCCCACAAAAGGCATATTCAGGTCCCAGCCCCTTGTTCTATGGGTGCGAAACTATTTGAAAATAGGAACTTTGAAAATGTTAGTACCTAAGGTACCCAAACTGGATGAGAGGGGGCCTTACTCCAATATGGCTGAAGTCCTTACAAGCAAATAAATTGGACAGAGAGAAGCCACAGGAAGAAGCTGGAAGTGAAAAGTCAACGGAACCTGGAAGAGAAGGAGAGGACATTGCCATGTGACAGAAAAGTCAAGGATCGCCAGCAGTCACCCAGAATGCCACAGTCTCCGGGAAGACGGCCTTGTCTTGCTGGCGCCTCGATTCTGGACCTCTCCAATAACTGCCATTGTCTACGGCAGCCGAATGAACGGTGCTTGTTTTAGCAGCTGGGAAAGTGAGCACTGACACGAGTTCAAATCCTAACTCCACCAATCATTAGTTTGGTGACCTTAGGCAAGTAATCTCTCGGAATTCAATTTCCTTATTTAAAAAATAGGGATGAAATATCTACTTAGACAGGGCTGTTGTAAAGATCAAATAAGAAGATTAAAAGAGCAGTTAGCATGATGTCTTACATAGAGCACTTTTAGGAAGCAAAAGAAATTTTAGGCACAAGTAACAGTATCAGCAAAGTTACTGAGTCAAAAAAAAAGCATGAAGGTAAGAAAACTGAAAGGGAATGGATTAAAATGTCAAAAGTGGTGTCTACAGTATTTTTAAATTTCCTTTTTGCTTTTACATGAAAAATTTTAATAAGCGGCCCAAATGCTGACGGCTTAAAAAATGACTGAGGCCTGCTTTTCTCTCATACAATACAAAAGTTGGGGAAAAAAAAAAAAAACACTATATAGAGCATGAAATATACAGTATAGAATACTATATAGTATAAATAAATATCCATGAGTCCGATATAAATAAATACAATGCCGATATAAATAAATAACCCACTAAAGAGTGAGAAGGGGCATCTCTACCATACAGTAGAATCCCTATTAATAAACCTAGAAAGAATGACAGAAATAGAAAAGGGATCACTTGACAAGCACCACAGGAAAGGAGAGAGGAGGCGGGCCCGTTGCTGGACTCTGCAGCTATAGGTGCAGGTCCTGCGTGAGCAGAAATGAGGAAGGAACAGGGCAAAATGCGGTATCTCCCTTTATGCTTCAGGACTGCAGCAGAAACCCAGCCCATGCCCTCCTGTTCGCTGGCACCACTGCCTGCAAAGGAGAAAGGGAAATGTTTTCTGACTAGACAAGTTCCAGCAAGCGATATTATCAGGGTTCTGCTACGGAAGTGGGGGAGAAAGGATACTGGGTGGGTTATTTCAGTTAATAAGCATCTTACAATTTGAGACTGTTTCTAAAAAGCATAAAATCTAACAAGTCTTAAAAGTCTTTAAGGCAATTTATATAAAGAAATTACATTTTAATGAATGTTAAAATTAATAGAGAATCCAAGTTCTGGCAGCAAAGATGCCACAGTAAAAATAAACTGGTGTATTCAGTTTACATAGTTATGGGTTTGCTTGCTTGCTTACTTAGTGGGATTAAACACGGAGTATGTCTTGTATATGTGGCCACCGAAATCTTTTTTTTTGTTCTTTTTATTTTTAGGCCTGACTTTCTAGTTTTTGGTCTTTGTCAGCATAGCTTAGAGATTGGCCAATCATTCATTAGAGGTTATATCAAACCCCTTGGGCCAGTAGGGCTCCTGTTTTTTCCTGATAGATCTGTGAACCGGGCACTCTGCAGATCTCCCCAGGCTCTCACTTTCTGGCAGACCCTCACGTGTCTCACTGGAGTGCACACAAGCCCTCCTGCTCAGCCACGACTGTGCCCAGCAAGGCCTCTGTGGGTCCTTCCTGAGGGTGCAGGTAGCTCTGTGCATGTGTGTGGGATTCTAGGCTGTCATGGATACAGAGGAGCTGATTTAGGCACCCCAAGACCGCCTGACTCCCTGTACCGCTCTTAATTTTCTGCCAGTTTGCCAGGCTATCACTTGCCCAGAATCACAATCCCAGGCAGGCTGGCATCTTTGCCTTGCCCATTTGTTTGCCACCGAAATAACTACTGTTCCTACTATACCCTGGGGGGGGGGGGGCGGGGAATGAGATTTTTCCACACTTCACTTCACTGAAAATCAAGCCAGCCCCCTCCAGCAGTGAAGCTGCTGGTTTCACAGCATGGCCCCCTGGCAGGACCAGCTCATCCAGCCAGCTCTGGGGAGGGATGGGAGCAGCCCAGCCTCAACTCAAGAGACCCCCCCGAACCCACCCAAAGTTCACCAGTTTCTCTACACAAGTGCTGCACAATTTGTGGTTATCCTCTGGTTGATTTCCAGAGTCCTGAGATGGCTGTTTTTGACAATTCTCTCAAGTTTTTTTTTTTTTTCACATGGGCAGGCACTGGGAATCGAACCTGGGTCCTCTGGCATGGCAGGCAACCATTCTTGCCTGCTGAGCCACCGTGGCCTGCCCTCTCTCAAGTTTTATCATTGTTTTCTGGATTGCATATTTGCTGAACTCTTCTGTCATTTTTTTTTTATAGCATCAGGGAAAAAATAATTTTAAAATTTTTAAACCTATATTCGAATATAAATATCTATCTATTCATTGATTTATAGATAGCCTATTAACTGTTCTAATATATACCATATTACAAAATTTTTATGTAAATATAAAATGTAAAGTATAAGATGAAAATACAAGTGAGTAAAAGTTCTAACATTTTCTTCCTGAATCCAACAATTATTTTTTGTACCCCTGAGCAATATGCACATCTTCTCCCTCCTTTTGGAGTCAATCTTCCAAATGAGGGGTCTCTGCCACAAGCAGGCCGTGGTTCACCAGCTCCTGCTCTAAACCAGTGCTGTCCAATAGACATATAATGCAAGCCACATGTATAGTTTTACAAATAGTAAAAAGAAATAGATGAAATTTTAATAATATAATTTAAACCAATCTATCCAAAATATTATCTTTTCAACATGTAGTCTATATTGAAATTACTAATGAAATAGTTCACATTCCTTTTCATACTAAGTCTTCAGAGATCCTGGGTATATTTTACACTTAGAGCATATCTCAATTCACAAGCTAAAGTTTTGAGGTTAAAATGAAATGCAGTCCTACCTAAACAAAAAAGCTGCATTTAACAGAAAAATATTTCACACTGCCCCATTTTTTTATTTTACTTTAAAATTAAATAAAATTTAAAATCCACGTTCCTAGTCAAATTGGCCACATTTCAAGTGCCCAGAACCCATATATGGCCAATGGATACTGGACAGTCTGCTCCAGCCACAAGCACCCATGAGGGTTTACAAAGTTACAAACTGCCTAGACCACAGTGGGCTGCTCCATATTGAGTTGAAGAGGTAGAGTGCATAGAAAACACTAAGAGGGCACTACAAAGTTGAGAGGAACGGAATTGTGGTCTCAACCTCACAACCTCATCAACTGGCTTTCCTGGTCAGGATGCAATTGGGTCTGTTTACCAGCATGTAGAATAATTTCCATAGCTTATCAAAAGTATATATTACAACTGCTTTTATTCAACATAGACCATGAACTTCATTTTCATCCAGGCTATCAATTTTTAAAGTCACTAGAGGACAAAACTATGATGAGATTGTTTCTGATTCCTTGAAATAATCATTAGACATTATTTGGTAATTTTTAAAATGCATTTTTATTGACAAATCTTCACACACATACAGTCCATACATGGTGTACATTCAATGGCGCATCTTGAACTTTTTGTACATGGTGTACAACTTGGTTTCATATTGAACTCTCTGAGCTTTTGTGAACATGATATTTTACTGACTCATCTTTGTATATTTTGATTTTATTTCATGTGTGTCTCCCACCTACCTGTCTGAAATGAAGCAACATTTCAGACTATAAATTCAGTGGTTAAAAATAATTTGTTTTATGTATTTCCTCATGGGTTTATATTGAATAGCTTTGTATTGTAATCCACTATTATGCCATGGAAATTATTCTATCTTCTCCCCTTTGTAAGCCTTCCTTAGTCTACGTCTTTTGTCATTTTCTGTGGTTTAAGGAAGAACACATACCAAGCTTAATATTTTCATTCCATATAAACTATTTCTTCTCTTTTAAGGGAAGAAATAGATTGACTTAGTAACTACTCTTGCAGTCAACGTTCCTTAAATTAGTCCAGGATGCATTAAGGATACAATTATGGGGGAGGGGCTAATCCTTTTGCTGTTTGGAGCGACTATTGTCAACTGCTATTGTACATACTGTTATGTGCAAGGGTGCATATTTATTATGTTTGCAAAATTAATTCTGTATAACTGCAGATCAAGGTTGCTCTTCAGTGATATATAGGATATACGTTTTAAACACCACCCTTGGGATACAATTATAAAACTTAGTACATACCAAGATCTATTTTTTTTTTTAATCTTTCAGTTTTAACAGCTTCACTATAGTTTTTATTCAAGTAACTTGCAGAGACAATTGCCATGTTTCAGAATTTGATTTAAGCACATTTAAGAGGAATAAAGTTCAACTTTGAAAAACAGCATTTTAACAATGAAACCCTGATGTAGCACTATAAGGATATCCTAATGTTAAAGCCTTTTAAATTATAATTGAAATGCTATAAACCATTTTTCCAACTTTACAATGATTCTAAACATTTACCCCACATTAAAACGCGGTTCCCTAAAATTATATGAAAGGAATGATTAATTCTGAGTGATCTGCATCCTAAAAACAATTCCTAAAGGATCCCACAGACACCATTTCCATGGGGGAAAAAAAAAAACCCTTGTTTATTTGATTTAACAAAAATAAAATAAACTGCATAGGAACAATTTTAAAGTCCAAAGAGACACTAACTTTGTTTTAAGGCTGCAGTAGCTGATACAGCATCTCCTTGCTACCTTCTCCAGCCTTCTCTGTGGACCACAGTGATACATTCAGAAGCCTGTTAGCTAACACAGGAGTTTTTGAACACTTTCCCATTGGTTCTTCACCTGCTCATTGTCAGTCATGCCTGTGGCCTGCCATGTAATATTTAAGATTTTTAAATAAAAGCCAAAAAAAGGGGGGGGGGGGAAGCCTCCTCCATTGTTTCCTTAAGGTTTGGAGAGAGTCCTTTTTCACTTCCCCATCTAGTTGATGGGACTCATGTTGCCACTGCATTGCCCATTTTTTAAAAGCGGCAAGAGGGAGCCAGCACCCCAAATGGTCTTCTAACACGATTTCCGTGACCAAGGGAGTTATTTTGATGGTGCATATTCTGCACACTGTGTCTGCCTTTGACGAATAAAGTATGTTTCTTATTCTAACACAGCAGGCAACATGCCTAATTCTGCATTACTAAGATCTATTTTAAGTTTAATAGTTTACCTTTGCAAAAACTTTAAAGATGTTATTTTTTAAAAATGACTCATGCTATCAACACATGGTTGTGTTTTCATCACCGTGATCACTTTTAGAACATTTGCATCACTCCAGAAAAAGGAAGAAAAAGAAAAAAGAAAATACTCATACATCCCATGTCCCTTACCCCTCCCTCTCATTGACCACTAACAGTAGTATTTTTAAAGTAACAAAATAAATATGTATTTCTATATCATGAGTTCATGTAAAGGTGAAATACAGGTTTTTCAGTCTAAAGTTCTTTGTTTTACTTAATTTCCCCCTTTGATCAAATAGGTTATAAGTTAAAGGCAATTTAAAAATATGAATACAATTTATCTTGTAGATATAAAGACATGTGCTATTAGTTTTAGTCTAATTGTGATTTAATTTTGTAATACTCTTTCCAAAAGTAATAGAATTTGGATGGGTGCTATTAGTAATATTAACAGAACTTTAAATGATATATTCAGTCCTAAATAAAACTATTTCACCAACAACCAATTCAGACTGCTCTCATTAGCCCATGCCTGTCTAATCCTTGTTACACATATATAATTCCTACAAAGTTGTAATTATATGTGACTACAACTTGACACTTGGCTTTTTTTCACTTACATTATAAGCGTTTTTCCATGTCGCTAAGTAGTCTTCACATATTCTTATTAATAACTATAACACACCAAGAATGTGCCACAATTACTCAAATATTCTCTATTAGAATTTGATTGCTTGCAATTCTTTACTGTTATTAGCAATGCTGTAGAAAGAACTAATGAATTAACATATATTAAAAGCAGGCTTTGTTTTCAGAATTTTCTAATGTAATCGAGAGAACTGCAGAGGGCTGTGATGATTCTAACCCAAGGAGTGTGATTATCTGGGTCGGAAAGGTGTGGTGGCACTCCAGCAGCAAAAATGTGTTAGAAAGAAAGAAATTTAGGTTTACACAACAGTCATGCATAAAATACAAGACCCCCATGTACCATCCTATTATTAGCACCTTGTACTGTTATGGAACATTTGTTAGAATTGATGAAAGCACATTTTTATAACTGTCCCATTAACTATAGTTCACAGTTTAACGTGGGGTTCACTGTTTGTGAGAGCAGTTCCATTGAGTTTTTTATTTTATTTTATTCCATTTCCCCTTTAACCACATTCAGATATATACATTTCAGTGCTGTTAATTACGTTTACAATGTTGTGCGATTACTGCCACTATCCATTACCAAAGCATTTCTGTCATTCAAACAGGAACTGCGTACATTTTAAGCCTAAATTCCCATTCTCTATCTCCACCCCACAAGAACGTTTTAAAGGATCACGATGAGATTGTTTTTTCCATGTCATTTCCTTGAAGGCCTTCCCCTAGATTAACAACTCGATTTTAAAGGTATATAACAATCACAAAATAAATGCGTTCCTCAAACTGTATGTAAACGAATTATATCTAAAATCTGAATCAAATGATTCATCTTATATTATAAATTTGAATTGTATACTTCCCACTTTGGGAAGTGCATTCCAATCGTGCACTGCATAAACTGCTTCAAGTTGAAACTAAGTGTCACCCTGAACTTGTATGAATGCAATATCCACTGAAATCCTATAATTCTAGGACTGTCCATCAAGTTGCTTATTAAAACCATTTCAGTAAGGCGAATCCTTGCTGTCCTACGTATTGTTTGTGAATCTCTGAAGACTGAACGTAGGGGAACAAGTCATTTATACCCAGAAAAAAGCCTTTTTCAGAGAGGCTTTTTTTATTTTTAGACCCAAAAAAAAGCCATATATGCCACAGCAAGTCACCACCACTTATTACCATATTCAAAGCAATCAAAATCAGACCGCTCTAAAATTTTACTTGCCAGTTTTAATACCCAGCCGACTTCGGCTGTTGTTAAACAGGATGAAGTCTGGAATACGGCCAGAAAGGGCTGTCCCTTTAATGCCTAAGTAACAGCCTCCCTCAGCTGTGAAGAGCCGGCCTGCCTATACTTCTGGATGGCAAGTGATAAAGGGGCCTTAGGTAATCAAAAAGCAGCATTAAAAATAATCATTATAAAAGATATGCAGATTTTAAGAACGCTACAAGATCAGAGTAGCACTGCAAGTAATTTAGGAACTTCCTCCTAAACCCCATTCCAGATATGAATTAAGACTAAAATTTAAAGAGAAAAAATCGTGACTATATGCCAGATCAAAAACTAGTTGTTTCTGCGTACACAAAAGAAGTGGAAACTTGTAGCCATGGAAAGAGAGGGCTCCAGGACCCGTCTTGGGCAGGGAGGCAGGCACTAGGCCTGGAGGCATGAGCAGGAAGACCTCCTGGGAGCACAGAGCTCGCAGTGGGACCGGCCCCTGCGGAAAGAGGTTGACCGTTTCGGCCCAGCAGCTGCGAACTGCTGGCTGGGATGGGGGCTACAGTGGCCCCAGTGTCCCTCAGGAGGGCCCACACTGCCTACAGAAGGCCTCGGGCTTGTCCTGGTGGCTCAGGGAAGGGAGTTAAAGCCACTGTAAAGGCCCTGGGGGGGGGCCGAAGGGCCCACATAGAAACTCCCCCTCAGGACAGGCCCCAAATTAAAACGCCATCTACAGAAAGAGAGTATCTTAACTATAAAAGGAGAAATTACGTGTTTCACAGCTGAACCACCTCCCTGCAATTCTTCCCAGTAATCCCAAACTCTTAACATTATTTTTACGTCACAAGACAGCTTGAGCAGATACACCACCTGTGCTCAGAAGCCCTAACAACTTCTTGAACGGTTTTAAAGACACTGATCCAGCAAGCCAGATTACCAGGGCTGGCATACTCCGTATCACCGTATTTTCCCAACTTCCAGAAATGCTCTATGGCTGGCTCTGCTGCGCCAAGGGATGAGGGCCAATAACCGCCACCCATGCCTGGCACAGTTCCCAGAAGCCATGGCCTCAGCGCTGAGTCTATCTCGGGTGCTGGCCCTTGGCTTGCCTCGCCCCCTACACCCAAAACAGTTTCCCCGAGGCTGCTTAGTTTAATATATTCAAAGCTATGAATTAAAAGTGCTTATCCACTGCCACTTTGGAGCAGAAAAGAAAAAGTGGCAAGGATTTTTATACTGAAATGTCCTGAGTAAGAAGGTCATATAAACCAAACTTCTAAAAACCTGTGGTTTTCTCCCCTAGTACTGCCACTGCTATGAAGGAAAACAAAGAATTATCTCCCTTGCATATTTTGTTTATTAGCATTTTAGAAAGATGCGTAATTTAGAAGGAATAGATGTTCAGGGGAGCTCCAGAAGGAAGACTGCTAGTGAGAATGAAGTCAGTATAAAAATAAACTTTGCCTTAAGAATAGAATTCCCGCTGAGCACTGCTCTCAGAAACTTCCAGGTGGTTTCATAATCCAACAGGGTTGGTTCTGCTGGAAGCATGAAGGGACTGGTGAGGAGTCTTCCAAATTTAAAATTTTGTTGGTGTTGTTTCCTTCCTCAACATAGAATTTTTAACATCTCTGACCTCAATGCAATTTCTTGTACCAGATCTGTTTAAAACAATGAAGTTCAGGATAAGAACAGACAATATGAAAATCTACTTCTTTTCCTAAGCTACTGAGGAAATTACAAAAGAAGACAAAAGCAAAAAAGATTGATAATTATTCAATCCTAAGAAAATTGTAATATAGAAGTAGCAAGGGCAGCGTGTTAAAGAAGGATAATTTCTGAGTGCCTGATTGGTATTATAAAGACTGGCAAACAAATAAGACTTACATTTAGAAATCTATTTTTTAAATCATTTAATTACAGATATTATAATAATCAAAACAGACGACAGAAGAGAACACAGTAACTATTTCATAACTAGCAATATATCTGATGGATGAGTTTCTGAATAAATATGGAAGAAGCACAACCTCAAAGTTAAAACTACAAAGTAATAACACTGGTGATTTCTTGGTCAAAGGATCATTAAAGACTTCATATATTATGTTATCATATAACATTTAAAGAATCATAAAATATAATAGGCAAAATTTTTTATTTTAATTCATTTGTATTTAAATATAAAAACATACTCTATTCACGTAACTGGAAAATGTTCAAGTATTTTTGGAACAATTTGGTTATGTGAATTGCACTTCTGAACTGTACATTTTCTGAAATCTAAACACTTACCAAGCACTTTCAATTCAAATTTAGCATTCAAATTGAAATGTGGTAGATGTATAAATGTAAAATACACACCAAATATTGAAGGCTTAGCACAAAAAGCTAGAATGTGAAATGTCTCATTAATAGTTTTTAAAATTTGACTACATGCTGAAATAATATTTTTGATATCCTGGGTTAAATAAACAAATTATTAAAATTGTTCTCACTACTACTGCTTTTTTAACTTTTTAAATGTGGCTTCCAGAAAATTTAGAACTACATCTGCATTGAATATCTATTGCACATCGCTACTCTGTAGAATCAACGGCTTGAGAACATATGTCATATGTTAAAAACCTGAAATATCCATCAGTCAAGATTTTTAAGTAAAAATATCACCTTACCGCCTAGTGTGCCAAAATATGACTTTAAGCTACCTGGAATTTATATATTTGTACGTTCCAAAGTCATCTGTCCCCTCCCCAGAGTCGCGAGGACCATCATAGCTCATGAAAGTACACTGCATTCCTGCCACCCCCAGCAAAGTTGAAGTCACCCTCCATCTAGGCAGTAAGTGGCCATCACTGAACGTGCCAATTTATCCAACTTCAGATCCCTTCTGCATCCAGATCGCTCACCAACATATTAAATGATACTTTTGAATCTATGAGAGCTAAATAAGGATCTTTAATATTGAAGAGATTTGCATAAGACTAATTTTATAGGGCAGTTTCATGTTTAAACACTTAAACTCATGAATTTTCCACCGGAAGGAAAACATGGAACAGCACGCCTTGGCAGCATCTTTCCAACCTCTCGTGCTGTGGCATCTCCCAGAAAATTCTATTTGCCTGGCACAGTGCAGTCCCCAGGCCGGCCACCCCAGAGGGACTCCCCACCTACCATTTCAAGAAACCCCTGACCCACATTTTATTTTCATCTGACCCATATTTTATTCTTATTTATGCCTACAGTTGTGAAAATACCACCTCTGAACATTTTTGGGGGGTGGGGTGGGGAGTGCATGGGCCAGGAATCGAACGCTGGTCTCCTGTATGGCGAACAGGCATTCTTTCCACTGAACCACCCGTGCACCCAATCCCCTGAACGATTTTTAATGGCAATATCCAAAGAAGGCCACAAGGGGGATAGTACCCATTGCCACTGCTGTTGTATTTATGCATTTTTCTGGGCACATTTCCCTCTCTCCCTGTGTGTTTCCTGCTTTCTCCTTCTATGGTATACTCACTACTGCCTGGATCCCCAATAGGTATTCTCTGCACTCTGCTTCATCTGGCTTAAATGCAGGAATATTATATAAGCCATGCTTTCATGACTGTTGTTTTCATATTTAAAAAGCAGGCAGAAAATTGGAATATTCTCTTCTGACTCAATATTTTACCACCTCTTTAAAATTAAAATAATTTTTATTTACTTGATTTTTTTTCTCCTGTAGACAAAAAAAAAAAATCTTTAATAACAAAGTAATAAGTACTTCAACAGTCATTTACTCCAACAATTTTACTTGGTGATTTTTTCCCAAAATCCAAGAAACTTCAAAGTTAAAAGGCTATAAATTATTTCATGTTGACATCAGTCAAAAGTCCTCTGGAACTCTTCTTTCAGAAAAATCTTAAGAGCTAGTTTATGTGCTTTACATGAAAACTTATATTCAGATCACCTTAAATTCAAACTGTATTTACTCAAGTGTGTCAACCCAATTTAGCCACTAAACTTAGCTCCAAATGAATATTAGCTAGGGCCAAACATAATCCATCTTAAATCCATGTGCTATCAATAAAGACAATCTGCAGGTTTTGAAAACAATTCAAAAGAAGAAGCTTCAATATATTTTTAGTGATGGCAGCACTTTGAAAAAGTGTGAAGCTTTCCATGAAAACTACTTTCAAGATGAATATGTAGCTGAGCCCTATATACTTCCCAAGGTGTGACATACAAAGTCACATGTTAATTGTGCACAGCTCTTTCAGACTGAGCGTGTCAAGTCCTGGCCTGAGGCTGGTGGTGTGAGCCCTCTGTAAACAGGACCTTCAAGGACGTGACCAGCTGAGGAGAGGACACACTGCATTGAGGTGGTCTCAGCCAAGCTGGCCGAGTTCTCAGAAGCAGAGGGAAGGGTGGCCCCAGGGAGTAGGAAGCAGATGGGCAGAGAGACGCCACACGACAAATGCTGAGACTGAGCGAGGCATGGATGGCAAGTGAACACCAGGACACTGAGGACCGTGGAGAAAACGTGGTCCTGCCAGCAAGGTGAATGGACTTCTAGTCTCCCAAACCTGACACGATAAATTCTTTGAGATGATAATAGCACCCAATCTGTGTATATGCTATAGCAGCACCGGTAAACTAAGACTATAGTTAGTTTATATAAAATTAATACAGAACCGCACAGCAGTCTTCGGAATTTCATCAAAAGTCTAAACTAAAAGGCTTTATTTAAATGCACGAAATCTACTTCCTACTACAGTAAAAGATTGTGCACCTAAGATACAATATAATTGCAAGTAAAAACACAATTTTCAGTCATCCTACATTATAATACATAGATTATTAATTTCTGAAAATCAAATTTACTAACCCAAAACCCCACTTAAAGTCAGAAAAGAATCTAAATACTAATCTTTTATCCGTTAAATAAAAGTGTGGCAAATGAAAAGAACTGCAATTGACTTTTTGGAAAAAAATTCCCAAGTCAGAGGATTTTTGGTAATGTATATATTTAATTGGTCATGGGATAGCTTCTTTAATCCCATTTTAATGGTTTAAATAAAGTCCTTAAAGATTGGCTAGAAATAAAAAAATCTCTGCCTTCCTCAGTAGGTATGCATATGTATCCTAAGATCTCTCACTGGTCTGAACCGATGGTTCCAGTAAATGACAACAATCTTCCTTCTACTTTTAACGTATTTTGACCACTGCTTATAACTATACATGCCACAGTGGGATCTCAAGCTGTTTTTTTAAAAATTCTTGTACCTTCTATAACCAAGAGTTACATTCATTTCAGAATTTAACTAGGAAATTAGTCTTTTATAATTCTATGTTTGCTCTTGGTAGCATCTTTTTTTTTTTTAATCATGGGCGGACTCCGGGAATCGAACCCAGGTCTCTGGCATGGCAGGCGAGAATTCGCCTTGGTAGCATTTTAATGCCGTGACTTTACTACTTCAATACTGCAGGTTATGCTATACGTCCATTATTTAATTCTTGATCTTAGATTCTTACCTTTAATATTAAACAACTCAAATTCTATCAACTGATAGTTTAGCTTAAGAGAACTTTATGCCTACAGCTTCACTGATAATAAAATGGGTAATAATGAAGCATATGGTCTTTAACCAGAAAAGTGAATGCGGCATGCCCTTGCTTTTGCAACAGGCCTGAGTAAACATCAGATTCCACGTGCCAGATGGTGGTAATCAGAAACACCCACTGAATAACGAATGAATCCTACCCTTATTTAATTTAGTATTAAGGAGGGTGGGAGGTAAGACCCAAATTCTGGATTATATTTCTAATTTATTTCCAATGACACCTTTAGACAAAAAAAAAAAAAAAAATTATTTCAGCAAATATAAGGAACATCTCAAACCCCAAATACTTAGCTCTGAAAATGGAAAAACTATGATGTTACTTAAAACACGGCAGTCACAATTTTACACACATTAGTATAAAATCCATCTCTCACAAATAAGCATTCTGATGAAAGTGAAGAATGGTTTTAAAAATACATCTGGCTACAGCTTCGTTATAAATGGCCCAGGATTATGCTCCCCTAACCAGGATTCTCTCATTTCACTGCAACAGCATTCTTTCCATCTCAGCACAACTCCACATGAAAGGCTTTGGAATCACTTTTAATTACAAAAAGAACAGAAAATGTCCAACTTAGGAAAAGGTTCCCAAGACCATAACAATCTACAGACTAAGTAGTGCGCTACAAAAACATAAAATGGAAAACAGGCTCAATACAGATAGCAAGCACTTAATCAAACTATTTGTATCAGTGATATTTATACTTGCCCCATAAGTTCTCTCAGCAATCAAGTTAAATATTTCTCCCACCTCCATCCCACCCTCCCTTTCATGCCCAACACTGAATAAAACAAATGATTTTGTAATTCACCTCTCTACACCAACCAATGGTCAAAGTGGTGGCCTAAAATTCGATTTTAAAATATATCTCTAAGAGTAAAAATTGTAATAATAGAAGCCAACTAACACTTTCCCAGTTCAACTAAGGCTATATATCTATGAGTAATAAAAGATAAAATATTAAGAGTATCCCCATAGTCAATGAAAAGAAAAAAATGGAACATCTAGAACCCATCAGCTCTAGACTACATATGACAAAATTTTCACAACAGATTTACTTTTTCCCATAAAATATGTTCAGGCAACCTCCACTAAATGCTGTGTACATAAAAGGAAACTAATTTGGGGATAATCTGATGCAAAGATGTATAAAATTAAACAAGTATCTATTCAGCTCTAATTCTAGGCATTACATGCCTACATTAGAAATATAAATAGCTGGGAGGGTATCTATCATTCCAGATTTTGTCTATCTCCTTCCCTCCAAATTAACAAATAATTTTGGATTCTACAATAAAGATGGGGAAGCTATTATTACACAACATAATTTACAAGGGAATAAACTTAATAAAGAAAGAGTAAATTATACCCAACCATCACCCAAAGCTCGGCAGAATCCCTCACAAGAATAAGTGGACACAAAAGACATCACAGTACAGTGTCCCAGTCATCTATAAAAGGTCACATCCTTATCTCTAAAAAGGGCTTTGATGGAGTTTGAGAAAGCCCCATTAATAACTTTCTTCTTCCCATCCAAAAAGCAGGGGACTCAGGAGTGCGGCAGCTAGAGACGAAATGTTTCCATATTTGATGCACTGATAAAGCTGTGGGAGGATCTGGGTGCGATGTGGGAGCCCAATGGATTTAGAGCCGTCCTTGCCCTGTCCCTCTTCATCGACACCGAGACAGCGCACTCACCAGGATAAGCCCCTTACACACTGGGGATGGAGGGGCAGAGAAGACACTGGCTTCCAATACTCACAGCTTTTTCATTGTTTACCTTTCCCCAATCAAGCAAAACCCCTCCATGGAAAGATGTAAGAGAGAGCACAAGAGATCAGCAGAGTTTCTTCAGGGAAGTCCACCCCCCACCAAATTACTGTTATTTGTCCCTTCCCTAAGCAGGCTGCTATTCCATACATTTGAAATACAGACTGAAAGAGCTTAAAATGTTTATAAATTCTTATCAAAAAACTAAAAACCAATATAATATCTTAAGTTTGTATCATTTAATAATAGCTTTTCTTCTCCTAAGCAAGTTTCAGCATTCATTAGCTCGTAGAAATAAAGTTATAAACAAGCAATAATAAAGAGAAAGAATCACATTTTCTAGCTACTTTTATAAGAGTCTGTAATGACTGACTGATATCATAAAGACTTTAAATCCAGCTTTCTCATACAACAGACACTTAAAATTTAAGATAGCTTAGCTTGTCACGATTTCAATTCAGACTTTTCAATGTGTCAAATTATTTACTTATCTATTTAATAAATAACAAACAATAAATAATAATTATTTATCATTGGGTAATTTAGTGGACAAAGTATAAGGAAAGTCACGGCCCCAAAACACCATAAAAATACAGAATTGCCATTGCCCCCCCAAGAAATACACAAGAAAACACAGATATCCCGAGAGTTGTCAGATAAAATAGAAACACTGCATGGGAACCTGGAATTTGTTATTAATGAAAGATATTTCAATAAAACATGCTTTCCCCTCATCTTCCAACCCAGATCCTGGGAAAAGATGCAATATGCAAATGGCACTATCAGCCACTAACGCCATCCTAAAAATAGGCTCAATTGCCAACATGGTATCTCCAGATGCCCTCTCCTAGAGACTTCGGGGATTCCCTCTGAGGCTCGAGAAAGAAGCTGAAACCCAGAAATACATAAAAAGGTTTCCTCCACTGTATGGGGGTTGTCAAAGGGTGGGAGAGCTAGAGAGAGAATACCTGTAGAGTAAATGTTATTAAGCAACTTCTCATTTGGGGAATCACAATTAAATTTTAACTGTATAATGCCTATATTTTTTCACTCAATAAATATTGTCTACTATGTGCCTAACAATGAGCAGATAAATAAGGAAGACACCATCTGTCCTCGAAATGAGGCCACAAACTCACCCAAGTGCATAACGCTGCACTTATGAGGCCTGGTCCAAGTTCAAGGGTCATCTCTCCTGACCGTACAACTGCAGGGCGTCTGTACCCCCACCTCAGAACTGGTAGGTAAGGGCAGGAAAGAAACGCCACCACGGTCAGCCACCACCAGCCCTGGCTCCTAGTTTGGGGTATGGACATCTCAAAAGAATCTTCTATATTGTCCCCGATTCTCCCTCATTCTCACCTGCACTGACCAAAGCTAAACTATCAATCTTTTCCACTTTGATGGAAGGGCTCTTGTTGTAGCAGCCCAACAGCCACTTCTCAGAACTCAACTCCTGAAAATCAACAGCAGCACTTAAAGCTAACAGTTCCTCCTCCTCGATATACTTTATTCCTTGACTTGAAGGAACCCATTCTTCCTTGGCCTGGTTGCTACCTCCCTAACTGCTCCTTCTTCATACCCTTTGCTGGTGCCTTCTCATCTCCCCAACCCTTCAAGTTTGGAGGCCCCATGTTTAGTCCCCAGGCCGCTTCTCATCTCCCTTTACATCCACTCCTTTGGTGAACCCATCCAGTTTAGGGACTTCAAATGACTTTCTAAGTGCCAGGGACTCCTGAATGTATACCTACAGCCCAAACCTGCTCCTTTCTCCTTGTAACTCCAGACTCGAATAACCAACTGCCTATAAGCCAGCTTCATTTGCATGTTTAAAAGACACTGCAAATGTAGCATGGCCAAAACTGAATTCCTGATTTCCCCCCACCAAACCTGTTCCTCTTTCAGGCTTATCCACCTCAGTAAGTGGCAACTGTGGAGGCTAAAATCTTTAGAATTATCCTCAGTTCTTTTCTCTTACATGCCACTTTCAAACCATCAGTAAAATTCTGTCCGCTCTATGTTCAAATTAAATTTAAAATCTAACCCCTCTGTATCACCTCCACTGCTCCAGCCAGGTCCAAGCCACAATTCTCTTGAATAATGAGTAACAGACTATTCTCAACACAACAAAGTAGCATTTGAAATTTCAGTCAAATCACCTCCCTCTTCTGTTCCGAACCCCCCAGTGGACCATCAACTTGTTTATAAACAGAGCCACAGACTTTCTGATGTCCCACAAAGCCCAGCATCCTGACCCTGACCTCCTCTCCTGCTGCTGTCCTCCACGCGCAGGCTGCCAGCTCGTTCCTCGGACACTGCACAGGCTTCTGGCCTGGCTTTGCACTCAAGGCCTGCACCTCCACCCGTTACCACCTGGCCCAGGCCATCATTTCCTTCAGAGGCCTTCCCTGACCTTCTGATGTTTAAGTGACTTGGGTGGCTGTTAGAACTTGTTCCCCCTACTGAAATATAACTTTCACAAGGCTAGGGATATTGCTCTATGTAAGTCTCTGCTGAATGAGCAAATAAAAGGTGACTGGAGCACAGAGCCAGGTCACCTACTTGGCCTGTCCTCAGGAGTCCAGCTGGTCACCGGCTTCAAAGTCAGACACTCTGACTTCAAACAGACTCCAGCGAGCCTCTGGTCCCCTGGAAGTCTTCCAGAAAAACTCAGTGTAAAGTAAAGGACTTGTTACAATCCATTTCTCTGTTTAGACAGACTTCTGGCATTCATTCCAATCTCAACACAGTTGAGAAGAGAAACACAGATTAAAACACTTTTTCTGGATCCTTCTTTTCAAATTTTACCTTGACACAGAATCTTCTCAATTATCTCAATTATCCCATCACTGCCCACACATTTAAGTGGCCTGCTTGTCCACACTATCTAGCAAACTACAAATGAAGCTCATGAAATTATACATGAAAATTATTCATATGCAAAGCTAGATTACATAATCTAAATTTTAAACTACTGCAGGCCCACTTACTTGGATAATTGTGCTTACTAAGTTTAGGTATTCTCTTAAAGGGGCTTAGATTTTCCATGAATAATGTACAGCACCTTTAAGATCTTTGAGTAGGTTATGTATAATACTTTATCGTACAGGATTTGATCATTGATAAATTCTAAACAATTATTCCCAATTAACAGTAGAGGCTTTTAAAAGTTAGTCTTCAGAATCATAGTTTCACGAATTATTTTTACACATACTGCATCACTTCCTTTGGAAATGAGGTATATTCTGCTTCTATGAGCAGAAAGTGGCACTGGATGACAGTTGACAAAGTTATTACATAATTGTTTGCACAGAAGAATTTTAATTGCAAAATGCTTATACTTTATAACAAAATTAAAATTGTTAAACTCATGGTGCCATGTCAGCATAGCAATGTTATATTCAATAATGATTCAATAATGGCATATTTGAAAATTAAATTTCCATTTAGTCAAGAGTTCATGCAAATTTGATTTAGGAAAAAGGTTCCTTTCATATCCAGGCATGTAGAGTATGCCTTGGTAAGCCTTAATTTTTTAACCCTTGTAACTACTATTCAAAGCATTTTATGAAGGGCTCAATCAGAAATAGTAAGCCTCTGACCTCCTAACACTGAAATCCACGAAGTGTCCTCTTCTCCCAGGCTTCAGAGAGAACAGGATACTGACCTCTCACCACCGACGGTAGAAGGAAAAAGCAAAAAACGGATTTCACAAGTTGTCTCCAGCTAAAAAAGCACAGCAAACGAAAGGAAACACTTGCTCTTGGGCTCTCTTCCTACAGCTCCCCCTCTGCTCCCAGGACCCCACGGGGAGGCTTGGCATGGCCCCCGATCTCGAGCCTGAGAGAGGAGCCCCCACCCACTAGGCTGGAAAGAGAAAAACGACCTGGCAACGCAGACCCGGGTCCAAGTGCTCCTGCCGCCCCCCAACCCACCCCCGCCACCCACACGGAAGAGGCACACCGAGGCAGCTCGAGTAAGGAAGAGAGTTGGCTGAAGGATGAGACCCGCTACTTTTCCTGCAAACTGGGGGCGGTAAGAGGGTGTTTAAAAGGTCTCCCCACACCCCCCTCCTTCCTCTCTCCAGCATAGCCCTGCGTAAGGGTCGTCCTCACAAGTCCAGAGGGAAGTGAAGGCGGCCCCGAGCCCCAACTAGACAACTGGGAAAGGTGGTCAGGCCCTGGTCCGGGGAGCCCTGGTGGT
This sequence comes from Tamandua tetradactyla, assembly GCF_023851605.1. NCBI lineage: Eukaryota > Metazoa > Chordata > Mammalia > Pilosa > Myrmecophagidae > Tamandua > Tamandua tetradactyla. Next base: position 228,677,971 of record NC_135327.1, on the reverse strand, counting down.
GGATTCCGGGAAGTCCTGGTGCTGGCGAGGTCCAGAGTTCGGGGGAGCCCTGGTGGTGACCGGGCCCGGCGAGCCCTGTGGCAGGGTCTGGAGCGCCCTGGTAGCGGGGTTCGGGGAGCCCTGTCAGCGGGATCCTGAGAGCCCTGGTGGCGGGTCCGGAGAGCCCTGGTGGCAGAGTCTGGAGCGCACTGGTGGCGGGGTCCGGGGAGCCCTGTGGCGGGGTCCGGGGAGCCCTGGTAGCGGGTCCGGGGAGCCCTGTGGCGGGGTCCGAGGAGCCCTGGTGGTGTTGGGGTCCGGCCCCCGCGCCGCTCGGGTCTCACCTGCTGCACCCCGAGGAACTGGTAGAAGTTGAGTTGCACCTCCTCCACCAGGTCGAACAGCTCCAAGTCCCCGCTCTCCCAGGCGCACGCCTGGCCCGCGGCCGCCAGCACCAGCGCCAGCACCAGCACCGGGACCGGGACCGGCACCTGGAACCGCACCCGCCGCACTCGAGGCGGCAGCAGCCGGGCGGGCAGCGGTGGGGTCCGCGGTGGGCGGGGGGCCGGCATCGGGGGTGGGGGGCTCGGCCTGGCAGCGGGCGGTCGGGTCGGAGCGGCGAGATCGAGCCAGCGCGACTCCCTTCCGCGGCTCTCCGAGCCCCGGGCCTGCAGCAGCTGGGCCAGCGCCCGGCGCCGACGCCGACGCCGCACTGAGCGGAGGCGTCCTCCGCCTCAGCCTATCCCAGGCCTCGCTTCCGGTGACGTCACATCGCCTAGCAACCCGCGGCGGGGGCCGGTCCGGAAGTGGGAGCGACGAGGTGCCGCAGCGCACAAATCGGACACGTGTCCACGTGGAGCTAGGCGGTGCGGCCCGGCGGCCTGCGGGCGGGTGCGGGATCCTGGACGCTGACTGGCACCGGGTCGGCCGTGCTGGTTGAGGCCTCTGCCCGGTACGTCGACAGAGAGTCGGACGCAGGGTTTAGGAGCAAATCGGGCCGAAGTCCAGAGAACCCTTTGAAAGAGGGGAATCAGGAAGGAAACTGGAACCAAGACAAAAGTTAAGACTAGCTTTTATTTAAGATTTATAGGCTTTTTTAAAAGATGGCCACCCTGCTGGAATTGACAACAGTGACATGGCCTTACAGGACGTGTAATCGTCCACTGAGCCCCCAGTTGGAGTTCCCTTTCTTTCCCAAATAAACTTAGTTTTTTAAGACTCTAAGAATCTCTTTCTCACCAGTCTCTCACTGCCTAGTCTTACGTGGCTTCTGTGCAATGTCCTTAAATTTTTCCTCCACCACATGGCTTTCTCCTGTGTGAACATTATTTTCTTAGCCATCTCACATTTCTCCTCTTTGTCTCCCTACTCTTTTTGAAGAGGTAGAAGAGAGTGAAAAACGTCTGTATCACTTAGGGTGCTAGCCCAGTTTTGAAAATTGGACCTCGTGCTTTTCTCATCTTGGATCCTGCCAGTTCAATGAAGCCCGACAGAGTACTGATAAAGCCACTTTGGCTCTCACAGTAAAAATGTATCATGCTTGATAAAGTTTAGAAAATCACTTGGAAGCAAATCTTGCTGAAGAAATCCTTCCAGTGTTGCAGAAATGCTTTCTAACATTTTTAAATAAAGTCATAAATGAAAGTATAATCTGAATATATGTGTATATATACTTGAATAAATCACACTTTAAATTAATCATGACTCTCACCTTTTAAAGATAAAATTCAAATATGTTGCCTTCTCTGTAGCCACAGTGCTGAGAGGATGCATGGCACATGACAGCACCCAATGAGTTACTTCCCACCACGTTCCTCCCATTTCCCCACCAGGTTGTTTTTTTTAAAAGCAGTTTTATTGAGATACATTTACACATCCTACAATCCATCCAAAGTGTACGATCAGTGGTTCACAGTATCATCGCATAATTGTCCCTTAATCACAATTTTAGAACATTTTTCATTACTCAAAACAACCACCACAAAACAACAAAATTTTCTTAAAATTCCAAAACGTCCCAAGCCCCTTCTCTCCCCCATTGATCCTTAGTACTGGTGTAATACATTTGTTACTATTGATGGAAGAATATTAAAATACTACTTTTAACTATAGTCCACGGTTTTGATAAGTGCTTCCCCCTACTCTATTACTCTATTACTAACTCCTTGTAGTAGTGACATACATTTGTTGTAGTTCATGAAAGATGAACTTCTATATTTGTACTTTTAATCACCATCATCATCCACTACAGGACTCACTGTGTTACAGTCTCGTTTTTACCTTCTAGTGTCCTTCTAGTAACATACTGAGCTTTAAACCTCCCCTTTCAATCACGATCACACTCATACTTCAATGCTGTTAATTGCACTCACCATCATAATGTGCTACCATTTCCAAACATTTAAATTCAACCTAGTTAAAAACTCTGCACACATTAAGCATCTGCTCCCCATTTTCACAGTATCTTAATCTAGGACAAAACACTAAAATACTTGAGTACACGTGCATCACACTATATATTTTCAATCAGTTGCCCATCCTCTGAGACCGACTTAGGATAAACCAGGCTAAACCATGTTACTTTGCTCATATCAGTGGTTGAGTCAACTGATTCATTTGGATTCTGGTCAGTCGTCAACCATGATCACAGGATGGTCTGGCTCACCAAGGCAACAAAGGTGTTGATTCTGAACACCAGGGCATAGCACCCCATGCTGGGATTCACAGTAAGCTGAAGTGCTGCTATGATATCAGAAGTATGTAACGCAAGGGTAGTTCAGCGGTAGAATTCTCACCTGCCATGTGGGAGACCCCGGTTCAATTTCCAAACAAACAAACAAAAAGTGAAACAAAAATTCAACAAATGGTGCTGCAATAACAGGATACTCACATGGAAAAAGAATGAAATGTGACCCCCACGGTACGGCATACCAAAAAAAAAAAAAGACCAGCATGGAGCACCCAAATACTCATTGTGTAATGCATGAGAACTAGAGACCGTCATCTGCTGAGGAGATCCTCAACGCCAACTGTCCCAAGAGATCCCAGTTGACTTTTGGGTAGCCTGCTGAATAGGCTGCCACGTCCCTCCAAAGGTTGGAAGGGCTTCCACTGCTCCGTTACATATTGTATTGCTTTGGGATGGTGCCTTGTAACCCCAGAGGATTTGAGCATAGTTCAAAACCTGGTAAACACCCACCATGGATAGACCTATAAAAAATATGCCTTGAGGAGTAAGTAGCACTCCCTCAATCTTGGAAGGATTGTGTGAGAATTCTCAAAGCCACCATCATCCACAGGCCCTCAAACATGGAAAGAGTCTTGGCGGGCTGGTTGGTGATCTTTAAGGGACTCATCTCATATGGCATCTTTTCCTGATGGTTTTTGAGGTGCTTCTTTGCTGGGTTTTGCCTGAAAGAACATGCTCTTCTTGGGCATCAGTAGAAAGAGGGAAAAATAGAAGACCACAGAGACTGAGACCAAGGAGATGACCCAGAGATAAAGGTATGGCACGCCCCTGCAGTAGCTGCTCACTCTCTGGTAATGCTCTAGGCCAACCAGGCTGTGCATGTAGGCATTGTAGGCCACCTCAATGGCAGTGGCCAAGCTAATGCTGACCTCCAGCACTTGCATGAGTTCTAATCCTTGACCAAATACAAGCAGCACCCAGGTCATGATGCAACTGATGCATCGTGGCTTGCAGCAGACGTAATCAGTGAGAATGGGCACGGGGAGCACCAGTGCCAGGTAAGAGAATGGCCAAAGAGGAAGGATGTCCTTTGTGATCACACTGAGGCGCATGTTTTTATCTGGTCCTGCTAAATAAGACACAAAAAATAGTTCTGACAGTCTCATCATTGAGAAGACACCAAATAAGCAGAGAGTCACTGTAGGAAAAACCCAGGAACAGCTTGGTGAAGTTCGGTCACAATCCATTTCTGGTTAAAAGTTAGAGTCTTGGGAAATGTCCAACTCCTGTCAGGATCCTCTGCCACGTGGCAAGGCATATGGTGAGGCACGTGGTGGGACCTGCTAGTCTTTGCCTTCATTTCTGGATTCGTTGATTTCAGCTTCTTGCTTCTGTCCCCACCAGGTTTTTGTTGGTTTGTTGGTTTGTTTGCATGGTTCAGGCACCGGGAAGCGAACCTGAGTCTCTGGCATGGCAGGCAAGAACTCTGCCTGCAGAGCCACCGTGGTCTGCCCTCCCCACCAGGTTTTTAATTAATTTTTTGATATGTCAGTTTTCTGGAATTAAAAGTCATCTTTGCTTTAAATCTGGCTAATGTTTATTCATGGAGTAAAGTATCAAAATATTCTTAAAATAATGAACTTAGGCATCTCTTTTACATAATACTCCATCATTCATCTTAATTTTTCTCCTGATTTGATAATTGGGTTACATTCAATAAAACATTTTAAACTGGTGCCCTATTGCTACAAATCAAGGCATTTTACCCTGCTCTATTCGTAGAAAGTCTAGTATTCCCCTGTCAAGCTCTACTCTTACATTGTCCAAGAACCCTAGCGACTTACTCCGTCTAAAGGGAGTCAGTCTTCTTTCAAAGACCAACCTGAGCAGGACGGGAGTTTATTCAGCAGCGCTCACGACCCCTAGGTATTAATGTATTGCCCTTGAAGCTCCATGCTGCCGAGGTCCAATGACATTTGTCCACTCTGAGCTGATGTCCTTGCTGGGCAGGTCACTGCAGAGAGCACTGTAATGTCCATATTTACACTTCTAGATTGCCATCTTCCCATGTTAGTCCTGGAAAGGATTGCATGGTGGGTAAATCTTTTGCTGAGGCCTGGACTAAATGAACTGACAATCATCAGCTGTTGTCTTCTCTGGTCTACCTTCCTGAGTAATATCTCCCCACATCCTACCAGTACAAAGGAAACTAACTCTCCCTGGAAGGAAGAAGTCTGGCTCAAATACCAAGGCAGTCTCTCTCCTCAAGACATTTACAAGATTTGTGTGGTTGTATGAGTAAGAAGTTAAAGTTCTACATTTAAAACCTCCCAAAGGCAAAACTGAATCTCCCAGATTCTTTCAGGGCTGAGGATATAGGGTCCTTCCATGCTCTTACTCAAAAGCCCAAGAGACTCACACCCAAAGAACACAAAGGAGCCAGAGGTGGACTGAGTCTTACTAAAACTGCCACCAACCCTGACTGGACTGAGGCAGTCAGAACCTCACACTATTGGCCTGTGTGTTAGTTAGATTCAGTTGTCAACTTGGCCAGGTGAGCATACCTAGTCTTGTTGCTGCGGACATAAACCAATGGTACGTGAACCTCATCTGTTGCCAATTACATCTGCAGTCAGCTAGGAGGCGTGTCTGCTGTAATGAGTGATATTTGACTTAATTGGCTGGTGCTTAAATGAGAGATTGCAATGTAGCACTGCTAAGCAGCTTGGCATTCCTCATCTCAGCACTTGCAGCTCAGCCCAGGCCTTTGGAGATGCAGAAAGAAGTCACCCCGGGGAAAGTTGTCGAAACCCAGGGGCCTGGAGAGAAGACCAGCAGAGACCATCTTGTGCCTTCCACGTAAGAAAGAACCTCAGTGGAAAGTTAGCTGCCTTTCTTCTGAAGAACCAACAAAATAAATCCCCTTTTATTAAAAGCCAATCCATCTCTGGTGTGTTGCATGCCAGCAGCTAGCAAACTAGAACAGCCTGTTTTCCTCTCCAGGGGAAAATAACATCATCACATTGTCCATGGATCTTTTATATAAAAATGTTTGGCATGTGATAAAGAATATGAGACATGAGAGGAGGCAAGAAAAGTTGACCAATAAAGAGAAAAAATAGAAAATAGCAGACCCACAGATAAGCCAGATATTGGAGTTCAGATAAGAACTTTAAAATAACTTATAGAGGGATAAATTATAAAATTAAGGCAAAAGTGGACAAAATGGTTGAAAAGAGGCAAAATTTGCAACAACAAAAAAAAATTGGAATACAGAAAAAAAAAAAAGAACAATCCAGAACTAAAAAAAATGCAGTATCTGAAGGACTTGCTGGATAGGTTAAACAGCAGAATGGACACAGAAAAAAAGGTTAGGGAATTTGAGGGTAGGTGGAGGGAAAAAAATATCCAAACTGAAGCATGGAGAGGGAAAAGAGTGGGGAGAAAAGAATAGAGCTTTAAAGGCATATGGGACACAGCTAATAAATCTAGCATATGTGTAATTGGAGGCTGAGAAAAAAGAGTAGAGAGAACGAGACAGAAGCAATATCTGAAGAGAGAATGGCCAAGAATTTTACAAAACTAATGAAGGACATAAAACCACAGATGCAAAATTTTGATTCAGAATGATCATAGACTTCAATTTAAAAGCAAAACTATAAAATTCTTGTGAAAAGAAGGAGTGACTCTTTGTTGCCTTGGCCTGTGCCCTTAGATATGACACCTAAAGCATAAGTGATAGAGGAAAAGTAGACAAGGCGGACTTCATCAAAGTGAAAAAATTTCATGCTGCAAATAATACCATCACGAAAGTGAAAAGACAATGGACAAAATTGAGGAAAACTGAAAAATCATGTATCTGATAAGGGAATTGCATCCAGAATATGTAAAGAACTCTTACAGCTCAACAAGAAAAGACAAATAACCCATTTTTTTAAAAAAGGGCAAAGGATTTCAATAAACGTCTCCAAAGAAGAGATGCAGATGTCCAATAAGCACATGAAAACATTATTAGTTATTAGTCATTAGGGAAATGCAAATCAAAGTGATGAGATACCACTTCACACCTATTAGGATGGCTACCATCAAAAAAAATTAACAAGTGTTGACAAAGATGTGGAGAAATTGAAACCTTCATACATTACTAATGGAAATACAAAATGCGCAGCTGCTTTGGAAAACCATTTGATAGTTCCTCAAAAAGTCAAATATAGAATTACTATGTGACCCAACAGTTCTACTCCATGGTATATAGTCAAAAGAAATTAAAACTTATGTCTGTAAAAAAATTGTACATGAATATTCAAAGCAGCATTGCTCAAAATAACTAATAAATGACTGTCCATCGACTAATGAATGGGTAAACAAAATGTGGCATATCCAATATTATTTGGCAATGAAAAAAATGAAGTACTGATCAAATCTACATCATGAATGAACCTTGAAAACATTGTGCCAAGTGAAAGAAGCCAGTCACCAAAGATCACGTAGTATATGATTCCATTTGTATGCAATGTACAGAATAGGCGAATTTATAGAGACAGAAAGTAGATGAGTGGTTATTTAGGGCTGGAGGTTAGAGATTGATTGCTAATGGATTTGTGGTTTCTTATAGGGGGTATGACAATGTCCTAAAATTTGATTGTGGTAATGTTGCATAATCCTATGAGTATGCGAACTATACTCTCAATAAGGTTGTTTAAAAAAAAAAAAAGAGGAAAAAACCCCACAGATACAATAAGCTCAGCGAATCCCAAGTTGAATAAATGCAGAGAAACCATACCTAAGCATATCACACTCAAAAACATGAGAAAAGCTCATGGGGTAAAGTGATGGCAGTAACTTCAAAGAGCATTTGCAGCCTTACATGTCTAAAGAAGGAAGGCAGAAAAATATGGTGCTAAGTGTAGAAATTAAGAGTTACGTTAATAACAACCAGATAAACCCAGCGTGAAGGTCTTAATGAAGACCCATCCTTGTTTTCAGTGTGGCGCCTCAGCACAAGAGCTGGAAGCATATCAGTTCACATACAGTTAGAGGACTTTCTTTTTGTAATTACATGAGTTTGCAGGCTCTGGTGATAAGGTTCAAGGCGTGAGCACAGTGATGTGTGCTGGGCTGCATGGGAAGAGAGGGCCACTGGCCATGAGGACAACGTGGAGAACCCCTGGTGTTGGGTGGTCGCACGTGGAGGGTGGCGGGAGGAGTTCTGATCTCAGGATACAGAAACTTGAACGTCACAATGACCACCAGATTCCAGGGCAGCAATTTCATCTAGACAACGGGGACTTACACAGGCTCAAATAAGTGTTATGGATTGAATTGTGTCTCCCAAAAAGATATGGTGAAATCCTGAACCTTGGAATGTGGTCTTATCTGGATGGAATTTGGCAACTTAAAACGAGGTCATCCTGGAGTAGAGTGGGTACTAAATGCAATGGGCAGGTGTCCTAGTAAGAAGGGGAGAGGCGTCACAGAGCCAGAGAGATGACCACATGATGTGGGAAGCAGAGTGCTAAATCACAGCCCGCAGAACGCCCAGGGTGCCCGGCCACCACCAGAAGCCGAAAGAGAGGCAGGGAGCAGGTTCTTCCCACAGGTTTTGGAGGGAGCACAGAAACCCCCTGACTTCAGACTTCTGGCCTTCAGAATGGGGAGACCAAAGAAGGGTTTCTGTTCTTTGGGGCTGCGTAATTTGTGGAGCTTTGTCATGGCTACCACAGGAAACTAAGACAATTAAGCCATCTGGCAGTCTACACCTTACTTTTGTGAAGATCAAAATTCACGATTTCAAACAGAATTGAACACGACAGCTAAAATCTGAACCTCTCTTAAAATCACCATTAGTGGCCTATTCATCTCAAGATTTAGAAAGTTCTGGTTCTCATTAAGTCTTGACATTTCCTCTTCAGCCTTTTATGGATGTTTCTCCAATATATGGACTTGACATTCTAAGATATCATTGTTCTTTCATGGAACAGGTTCTTCACTCAGTAATTTATTCATTCAAATACCCATTCAACAAACTTACACCGAGTTGACAAAGGTTAGAAAAATATTGGTTTGGGAGGTACCCCTGGAAAATAATCCCTTTTGTATTGCACTACTGGTTTTTAATCATACTGAATTTCCTCATATATAAATTTAGATGTTCTTCATGTTACAAATAATATGTTTCAAACACATTGACACTATGGTTTTTCGCTTCTCTGCATAATGTACGATTTACTCAAATAATCTCATAGCGGATAACAGCATGGATTCTGGAGCCAGATTGCTTAGGTTTGAATCTGGCTCTATATTTCCCTCGTGGGGTGAACACTAATGCCTCCATTTCCTCACCTCTAAAACTGGATTATTATTATTATTAAATAATTATTATTATGATTATGACCAAATCATAAGGTTATGGGGATGGAGATAATTGAAGCCTGGTATATAGGAATCACCATTTAAATGTTACTAATCGCTTTGTGGGAAGCCTTCATCGACATTTTACTAATGGTTCCATAAATAAATCTCTGTTTTAAATGTCTGTATTGTATCGCTTAAATTTAATCTGCTATTACACTTACCCTGTGATGGCCAGCTGCATCAGGAATTTATCCAGTCCCTTGCTTACCCAGAATGGTGGGAGACTATTGTCTTTACAAGATGATGACCGGCTCTAGAAGCTAGGCAGATTAATTTTTTATTCCAACTCCGTGAAACATATTATCCATGGCTTGCCTGCTAAAGTTAAACAATAGATACAGAATTAAAGGCCTGCTCCCCAGTAGAATAAAAGGCAGGGAAGGCGTTCACATTCAACTATTGATTCCCTAAAGACCCCTGATCACTGCTGTTTTCAGGAAGTAGCTCTGTGATTTTAGATAACGGATGTTTTCTAATTTACATAGATTTTTAAGGTATCACAATAAAATCCCTGCTAAAGTTTCTTCTAGCATCTTCCACAAATCCAGAGTCATCCTTTATTTTTCGAAGGTTTCTAGTAACTCATTTGAATCCGTTTTTATAATTGAAAATTAGTTCTCCTTTTTCACCAACCCACCGGATACTCTCTCCTCCCAACTCCTTGATTCAGCTGGAGCAGGGCAATCCTTGTTTTTTCCTCACATACAAAGGTGCCAATTAGTCTGCGAAAGAAAAATTTAACAGCTCTCGTCATCATCTATTCTTCCAGGCTAAACAGCTTGGTTTTGGCCTTCTGCCGTGGAGTCCTAATCTTGTTTGCGATGCCAAATTGGAACACAAAGAAAAACAATATAAAGTTGCCACTCACCCAATCAACGGGCCCCTGCTAAAGCATTGGTGCAAGTAGAAATTGCCAGCCTCAGAAATACCTATTATTAAATTTATTCAAAGGAGGCACGCTTTTTCAGAAAATTGAATTAGCAATATGATAAACATGGAAATAGCGATACAGTAAGGAAAATGTAGCTGCAAATGGCAAGATATGGGAAATTTAAATTTTTTGTCCTAAATATGGATGTGGCATCACACACATTTTACCAAGTACCTCCCTCTTCTTCCAGTTTAAAATGCTATTTTATTTTTTACCTCAGAGGGGCTTTTAGTGCTAAAACTGCATAATTAAAGTCTTCTAACTTTAAAAAACTTAAATAATAGTAATTTCACCACCAGGGGGCAAAGAACATTTTTTATAGGCAAAGGATATTTTTAATATTCTACAAGACTTATCTTGTACCTGCGAACATAGTTTTTTTTTGTTTTTGTTTTTAGTTTCGATTTCGATAGCTTCAAAGGGAGTGATACTGATTATAAACTGAGGTTTTAAATTTAAGAAAGAATCATATTTATAAGGAGAAAATTGTACAAGATACCATGAAACAAATGCCCTTCCATTTGCTGTAGTTTTTAGATGCTTTAGAGGAACTTACCCCCACCCCCAACTTTTCCCTTTGCTTTCATCTATTTGCACAGGAGGAAGAAACATAGACTTGAACTTTTGAAATGCTAATCTAGACTTTCTCTATGGTTGACATTTAAATTGCTCTTAGTACAGGGTGTCTTTTGACCACTAATTTCCTAAACATGTGTTTCAGCTCTGCTTTTTGATAACCTAGTGTGATTAACTCTTTACCTCCTCTTAAAATCAGGTCTGACTCCTGTTTTTGATTAAGGCCTTGCCACTTGTTAACTCCATAACTGTGAAAGATATTAATAACTGACAGGCATATCAAATCACGAATTATCCCTTTTAGACCTTGATATCACTGGACTTACCTTGAGAAGTGACGGAGTTCCAGATAATCAATACCCAAACGAAATAATCCGTGCACTAAATTATTCATAGAGGCACTTTGGTAAGAATCACTTTGGCAAAAAATTCTGTCCTCCACCCTTGAGTCCTGTATTGTGAAATTTCAGGATATTTGGTTATTTCTGACTTGTAATTTGTAAGAATTTTGGAAATGGACGCAAAACGGAGAATTTTAAAACCAAGGCATCTGTGGTATAAAAAAATAACCATTTTATTCCTCCTGGCTTATTTTCTTTGCCTTCTTCCCCTAAGGACCTGGGGCTACATTTCCCAGAATCGATTAAATGGTGCCTCTCTTTCAAAATGGGGCTGGAGAAGAGCGAGTCTGCCTGGCCCCTTTCCTTGGCTTAGCCTTTATCTGGTCACTGGCTCCGCGGCAGCTCCCAGCACCTGGGCTATCGCTGGTTCTTTGCTGCTGACAAAGAACCATATGTTCACCCAAAGAACACTTTCATGCAGATAAAGTCATATTAAAGCAAATACTGAGGGTAAAGGTAAGAAGATAAAGAAGTTGCAAAGGGGCGGTGTTAAGGGTTTATTTAGAGGCACGCTCAGAAACATTCTGAAACTCCCTGCACCATTTAGTGAGGTAATTTAGAGATGTTATTTTTCTGTTGTTGATTTCCTTTTTGCTTCCCCATGTGTTCCAGTGGGAACTGACAGCACTTGCTCCTTCTTCCTCTGGGAGCCATCGCCCAGCCCTGACTGCTTGCCCGTTAAGCAGCAACTCCGCCCCCCCCCCCAGCCCCCCATATGGGACCCCAGTCCTGGCACGTCCCTTCCCATCCTTCTCACCTCACCACCTCACACTTCTCCCAGCCCCAGCCCACCGGCCAATTCCACCTCTGCGTCCCCACAGGTGCCTGTGCTTCCCACCCCTGGGACCTGGGTGTCTGAGGGCGTGAATACTCTGGGCGCTGGAGCATGCATAGCTGAGAAGGCTGGGGTGTTAGCGTGTTGGAGGCAGCCTGGACCAGGGATGGAGAAGGGTTTCCCTCCACCTCCTGCAGGGCCTCTGAGACCCATTGAAGGCTTCTGGAAGGTCTGTGGATGGAGTTAGTGATCACCACCCAAGTAAACCAACTCCATAACCCATTCTTGAGTGGCCCCCCTTCTTCTTTGTTTTACCATTCCATTCCTTGCTCTGGAGTCTCCTGCCTAACTAAACCACTCCACTCTGGTCTCAGAGAAACCCAGGCTAAGGCATAATTTCGGGATGTTTGTCTTCCTCTGGAAGAAAAAAATGAAACATGTAAAAAAGAAAAAAATACTTTGCAATCAGATCAGTGATATGATGGTGTGGTGGTGAACTTCATGTGTCAACTTAGCTAGATTATGGTGTTCAAAAGGAGGATTGGCCTCCTTCTCAATGTCAGAGTATTTCTTAGATGGGCTTTGCATCTACAATCAGTCCATTGCATCTACAATTAGTCTATTGCATCTACAATCAGTTGGAGATCAACATCACCGTTTTCAGAATTTCCAGTTTGGAGTTGCTAGCCCCCATGGTGGTGTGAACCAAGGCTTTATAGTAAAGCTCTTTATACATGACTCCTGATGGTTCTGATTAGTCTGGAGAACCCTGACCAATACAGATGGTAAATATTTAATAGCTGGCTCTCCAGAACAAAAAGTACCAATTCACAGCATTTACTGGTGTCCCTGGGGTGAATATTTCCACCATGGCTTATTCCCAGCTACCAATGTGATGTCACAATGTAAATTGGGAAGAAAGATACAGAAGCATGTGACTACAGAGTACTTTCACCATTCAGGGAGACAGACGTAAATATCCTCAAGATTGTAGGTAACAGATACAATTAGCAAAGTAGGTTATAGTAAAAAAACAAAACAAAAAATACGAGTAGTAAAATAATTACAAAATAATGCATTTTCTATATTTATTTCCTTTGTCTTTAACATAATTTAATTGTAAGTGTATATAATTTAATTTTTAGTGATGAGTTCATTTAACAACCAGCTCAAAATTCCTGAAAATTTAGCAATCAGCTCTGATTAGCTAAACTGAGCCAGCTCCAGCTTATCTACTGGTCCCCTCCCACACCTTAGAAAGGGCGCTCAGTCTCTCTAAACCTAAACTGGGGCCATGCTATTACTAAAGATTTAAGTAAAGAGGAGAGGAAAGACATAGTGGCTGACAAATCTGGGGATGTTTGAATGCAGCCCTGGGAGAAACCACGGAGCTGAGGAGTTCGGCTCCTGGCCAGAATCCTGTATGGCTTTCAGTTCCAAGGCAATTACGGCTCCTCCCGGAGGGCTTCCCGGAGGAGGCTGCCCACCCCGCAAAGACGCGATGCTCCGTCAAGTTCTCGCGCCCTCCCAGCCGAGATTTTCCCGAGATTTGGGGACGGAGAGGAACCTTGAAGACTCTCCACTCGGCCTCGGTCCTCAGTGCTTTCCCACCCCCAGCCCTCCTTCTCCCTCCCTCTAGCCCCAGGTCCATAAAACTGGGGATTTGTTTGGGGATCCTTTAGCAGCGAGTGAGGAAAGCCCCAAGTCTGCCCGTGCTGATCCACCTTCCACGGAGGGGCTGAAGCAGAGGGGCGGCGGCGGCGCTTTCTCCAGCTGAGCTTCCTGCTCACACCTGCGATGAGTGACGAAATACTTTTCGTTTTGGCTCGTTACCCTAACGGACCACTCTGACACCCGGCAGCTGGGTGTCAGCTTTAGACACCTCCGGCTGTGAGGGGGAGGAATCTGAAAACTGGGTCCGGAAGCAGACAGATCCGGGTCAGGGAGTTCGGCCGCGTTCTGCTGGATTTGGGGGTGGAGATGTGCTGGGTAAGGGAAACAGGGTTAGACTGAGATGCACACTGGGGTCCCCAGAGGTTTCCCCTGAGCTCCTGAGGGAGACACGGGCTAATGTGCAGGGAACGAGTCTGCTGATGCACCCTGTTCTAGAGACAGTGTCAACGTCATCTGGGTCGACCTGCCACAGGGTGTTTTGAGAATTAAGTCTATACAGAAAAGTAACCAGCACATTCCAAGCCAAGATGACAAACTGAAGGTTACCTCTTCTGCATGACAGAATCCAAGACAGAAATAAGAAAAGATAAAAACGTACTGTGGGAAGAGAGGCACTGTGCCACTAGCGAGCTAACTAGTTTCAGAAGTTTCTGAAGCTAGGAAGGCAGTGGCAGCGGGCGGACAGAGCAGACTGGGGAAAAGCTGACCAAGAAAGCAGAGATAATAATCTCAATACTAGCCGTTGAAGAATGCAAAATGCGGTCTATGAAAAAGGACGAAAGACACATTATATACGAATAAAGATACAGTCCACCAAGAAAATGAAACAAACAGAACCTGTATCTACCAAACAACAAAACACCAGTGGAGACAATAAAACCAGAATCTGACTCACTCAGAAATTGACAGAACAGATAAAAACATGAGTAAGGAGATAGAGGACTTTAATAAAATAATTAACAAATGTGAGATAATATGTTTACATGGTATTTTGTTCTGAACAGACAACATATAATCCTAAAAAAGGCAATGAAAGTCTTCAATTTCTGGCATTTTTGTAAACTAAGAAACTGGAAACCTACTACCATAAGTACTTAGAATTGCCGTGTGCAGTATAACTGCCATCTTGAGAAAAGCGTCGCTGACGTCGTCAGGGTGGTGAGGGAAATCTTCAAAGACCAAAAATGAAGAAGGAACCTAAAACCTGAGCAGCAAGTGCAACAAGTTTCTGGAGCTATCTGGTGGGTTTGAAGTAGGGGCAGGGACCCAAGGGGCTTGGTTTTTAAATGGGTCATTTTGAAGCTTATGCAGCACAGAAAATATTCTTAAACTCAATTTACTCCTGTGTGTTGAACCCTCATAAATAATTCCTTTTGATGAGGTTACTTCAGATGAGGTGTGGCCTAGAACGGGTCTTAATCCTATTACTTAAGGCCTGTAGGGAAAAGTTAAAGGGAGGGAAAACAGCCACAGAGGGAGTGGCCAGAAGAGAAGGGAGAGGCCAGGAGGGGCCGCCCTGTGCGTGGAGCAGAGCAGCCCGGGGCCAAGGGTGACCAGCCTCAGAACGCCAGGCTGCGGGATGGAAGCATCGCTTTGATGATACCTTGATTTTCAGCTCCTCCCAGCCTTAAAATCATGAGCCAATAAAATCCCATTGTTTAAGCCATTGCATATTTGCTTTAGCAATGAGGAAACTAAAACGTCACGCTGTGCGACCTTGTACTCGTTTGTGTGGTGTTTTGAGGCCCGCCCCCCACCCTCCACCCCACCCCCACTCGAGTTCACAGCTGACTAAGGACTATCCAAGTCCTTTACCTCAGTTCGCTTAAGCCACAAGACAAGGCTCAGAGGAAAGTACTATCGCCTACAGG
Source organism: Tamandua tetradactyla (assembly GCF_023851605.1). Classification (NCBI taxonomy): domain Eukaryota; kingdom Metazoa; phylum Chordata; class Mammalia; order Pilosa; family Myrmecophagidae; genus Tamandua; species Tamandua tetradactyla. The sequence continues at coordinate 228,662,664 of NC_135327.1, read as the reverse complement.
AAAAAGGTAAGGCAACTGAAGTAGAGAGAGTTGTGCCACTTAAGCCCAGGCCGCAGCTCATAAGAGGCAGGAGCTGGACTCACGCCCAGGCCCCTGCTTCGGGCTGAGCCCCTGGGCACTGCTGCCATATAATGAAGTTTTCAGAGGGCCATAAACTAATCTAGATATTCAGTGAATGCCTGTCCCCAGTGACGTGCAGGTACTCGTGTGCACGCGTAAGGAGGCAAAGCCAGCAGGCAGAAATAGACGTGCATTCATGGAGCAGACGAGGTACGCAGTGCGGCCCGAGCAGGCAGAGACGTCTTCAAACCATTGCTTTAAAATGGTGTGGGGTCTGGGCAGGGACAGACCAGTGGGGCAGAGTGCAGAGGGCAAGCGACAGCATTGAGGGAAGGGAGGGGTGGCTGCATTCGCCGAGAAAGGATGAACCCCTCAGGAAATGCCCTCGGGACCACTGGCCGTTCACAGGCACAAGCAGCAGCAACAACACAAAGAGCCAAAGCTACCTCACTCCAGAAGCAAACGTCAGTCCCAAGTAGCTTAAAAATCTAAAGGTGAAAGAGCAAAATATTAAAACTTTTACAAGAGTTCGAGGAGAATATTTTTTAAAAGTTTGTGATAGGTAAGAACGTCTTAAATAAGATGCAAAAATGTATGCTTACCTTGACAAAGTGTAAAATATAAAATATAAAAAAAATCAAAAGACAGCATTAAAAAGTGGAAAAGAAAAGCTATAAACTTTGAGAAGATAACCACAATCTACTGTATGTAAAGCTGCCAAAAGATTGGTGCCATAAAGAATTTTCCTCAACCAACAAAAGAAAGACTAACAACGATACAGAAAAATGGGCAAAGGGTATATAATTATACCCTTTATATATAATTAACAGAATTATATAACTGTTAATTATATATTAATTGTTTATTAACAGAATTTAATTTAAATTAAATTTAATTAAATAATTTAATTTAATTATTATATGTTAATTATATATTAACAGAATTATATAACTGTTAATTATATCTGTTAATTATATATTCAGAATTATATAACTGAATATATAATTAACAGATCATGATATTAGAATGATCAATAAACAAACAAAAGGATCCCCAATTCACTTAAGACCAAGGAAATGAATTAAAAATCATAATGTGATACCATTTATACCTAACAGATTGGCAAAAATAAAGTCTGACAATTCCAAGTACTGACAAGGATGTGGGACAATGGGGATAATTGGAGTACAATTTGAAGAGCAGCTTTTCAAAACATCTAATGATGTTAATGATGAACAAATTCCAAGATCCAGTAACCCCACTTCTAGGTATATCCAGAGAAACTTCTATATAGGTACACAAAGAAATATATTCAAGAATGTTCACTGTAGCACTGTCCGAAATGGCAGAATTTTGTAAAATCATACAAATATCCCCAAACAAGAAATGAAAAACAAATTATGTCTTAATCATAAAATACTATCTAGCAGTTAAAGCAAATCTGAGTTATTTGAATTAAAATGTCTGTCTCAAAATCAGAATGTTGTGACAAAGAAAGCAAACTACAAAAGGCTACAACAATATCATTTACACAAGTTTAAAAATATATAAAACAATGTTATGCATTGTTTAGGTAAACACAAATCTCAGAGAAGAATAAACAGGCATGGAAATGTGAAACACCAATTTCAGGGTATCTGTCATAGATTAAAATTTATTATTTGTTGACGAAAATCCTGAATGTTTAGTATTAGACCAGAAAGAATAGTTTATATATTTAAAATAATAATGGCCAATATTTATTGCTCTTTTTATGGTAGGGTCTTTTCTAAGTGGTTTTACATATTTAGTAATTTATTCCTAATAGAAATGCTACCTGGCGGATTCCATTATTATCAGCATTTCACACCCAAAGAAACTAAGACAGAGAATATCAGTACCACGGCCGTCACTCTTCAAACACACCCAATACCTAAACGCACCTTTCACTGAGGGTGCAGCGCATAGACCCAGCATGCTCACTCCGGGACTTCAGTTCCATAAACAATTTGCCAGAATATTTGAACCCATGAGTGTCAGAAATGTCCTTTATACAATAAATTACAATCTCAGTATTTATAGAGAACTGATCACCAAAGGGCATTGTGTTTTTTTGGTTATTTAGAACTTAGATAACCCTTTATACGAGAAAAATGTTTCTGATTTGTTGTTTACTGATAAAAATACTCGTTTTCTAGATGACTAAATGAGTGGGCCCAGGTGGACGTGCCTCTTCGGGTCCGCCCTGTTTTTATTTGCCCGCTCCCCAGCTGCTGTCCGCCGCCGCCCCCGGGCTTGTCGTCCGTCGCCCCCACCCCAGCCGGCTCCCCCAGGCCAGGCCCCCCGCCCCAGACCTCTGACCCCTGGTCTCCCAGCCCGGCTCCTCGGCTTCTGGCGCGCGGCGCAGCCCTGAGCCCCGCACCCTGCTGGCCCGCCGCCTGGACCCTGCGGCACCGCCGAACTGCCTGCCGTCCACTCCACGACCCTGCCCGGACACTGGTTCTCCACAAGGCAGCCAGTGTTGCCTTTAAAACACAAATCCAGAAGAGAGAAATGAGAAAAAATAAAGCGTCAGTGGCTGAGAGATGTCAGAGTGGAGAGGATATCCTGGAGGTTATTCTTACACACTATACAGATATCCCTTTTTAGTTCAGGGTGCATTGGAGAGGCTGGAGGGAAGTACCTGAAACTGTAAAGCTGAGTTCCGGTAGCCTTGATTCTTGAAGACGATTGTTTAAAGATACAACATTTATAATGTGACTGTGGGATTGTGAAAACCTTGTGTCTGATGCTCCCTTTATCCAGGGTATGGACAGATGAGTAAAAAAATATGGGTCAATAAATAAATAAATAATAGGCGGTACAAAGGGTAAAATAAACTGGGTAGATGGAAATAGTAGTGGTCAATGAGAGGGAGGGGTAAGGGATATGGGATGTATGAGTTTTTTCTTTTTATTTCTTTTTCTGGAAAGATGCAAGTGTTCTAAAAATGATCCTGGTGATGAATACACAACTATGTGATGATCCTGTGAGCCACTGACTATACACCACGTATGGACTGTATGTGTGTGAAGATTTCTCAATAAAAAGTATATATATAGAAAAAGACAAACCTAAGTTGAATTCCAATTAAAAAAAAAAAAGCAAATCCAAACATGCGACCCATTGCTTTAAAACCCTTGGCTGTATCGTCTGAGTAAAGCCCAACTTCTCAATGGAAGCTCATGGGGCGACACGTTGGCCAGCCCCACCTCACCGAGCTTCCTCCAGCCCGGCTGGCGGCTGCCCACCCCTTCATTCTGCAGCCTCCGGATCCGCGCTCCTGTGACTAGCTCCGCCTTACCTGCCGCGTCTTGGCATCCTCACTGAGGCCTTCCAGTACCACCATGTCTTCCGTGGCATTCCCCCTCCCCTCCACCTTTGTTTTTTTATCTTCCTAGAACTTCACATTTTGTAGTATCTTTTTAGTTATCTGTTCACATAATATAGTGATAATAATAGCTAGCGCTTATTGAGTACTCTACATGCTTGCAATCCTATGAGGGAAGTATTATATTCCCTATTTTAATGAGAAGACTGTGGTTTAGAGAGGAAAAGAATCTTTCTCAAAGTTGACGGCAAGCCAGTGGCACAACTGGAATTCAAACCTAGTTTCTCGGCTGTCAGAGCGTACCCACTTGCACACTAAAAACACAGACAGGAATGTTTTTGACTCTGATCTGTTGCTAAATTGGAATCTTCCTATAGGCCCAAATCCAAACACATCTCCTTTCTGCTCCAAAGCATTTTCCAATGTTTAATTTAAAACATCTGTCCCAGCCACCTGTACTTAAGGCCTCATCGTCTCTTATTCTTTGCCTTCCTCTTGCTCTCCACGCAAATAGGCAGTAGCTCGTTTCGTTTGCTTTCCTTTCACCATGTTTCTCATCTTGGATGCTTTCCTTTCTCTCCTTCTAGCCAGTGTGGCTGGTGAGTATTTGTATCTACCAGGGATAGGGCAACGAGTGAAAAATCCCTTTTCTAGAATGGTCCCTTACCTCACTCTCAAATTCCATCCAGCTGTTATGCAAAGGTTTTGTTAAAACTTAGCTTAGTAATGTCCCATTCTCCCTGCTGTCAAATCACTGTTCATATACACTGATTGGAAAATGAGGGAAAGATATATAAATATTTAATTTTTTATTTTTTCTTTCAACTTTGAAATATTGTCAAACTTACAGAAAATGTGCCAGAACAAAGCCCCTTTTCCCTCTGGACCCACTTAAGGGTAGGTGACATCATGTCACGATGGACTGTCACCACAGAGCTTTACAGTGTTTTCCTGCCACAAGGACATTCTCCTACCTGATCATAACCAACCCATCTAAATCAGGAAACTAACAACTGATACAGCTCTACCATCTAATCATCAAACCTAACTCAGTTGTCCCCAATAACATCCTTGCTAGCCAAAGAATCCAGTTCAGACCCGTGGGCTGTGCTTCTTTATCTCCTTCGGTCAGCGGCAGGCCCTCAGGGGGTCCTTGAATCGTCCCATTACTGGTGACCTTTATCTTCCAGTGCTTGATTCGGATGGTGCTTGCCAGGCTTCTCACTGTAAAATGACTCTTTCCTTTCGTATTTGATGAGTATTTGTGGGGAGGTGCTTCAAACCCATGTAAATATCCGGTCCCCTATTAACTTTCTGATTATTCATTTATTTATATCACTATGGACTCACGGGCTCCTGGTTATTTAATGTGTTATCATCGCATTATTAGTTTTGGTACTCAAACTTACCCTGAGTAAGCCAATGTGAGCCTCCTTCAAGCTTCTTTTTTTACTAGAGAAGTTGCAGGTTTACAGAAAAATCATGTAGAAAATACAGAGTTCCCTTGTACACCTTGTGCTTTTTTGAAAGGATGTATGTTCCCTAGAAAAGCCATGTTTTAATCTAAATCCCATTTCATAAAGGCAGAATAATCCCTATTCAATACTGTATGTTTGAAACTGTAATCAGATCATCTCCCTGGAGATGTGATTTTATCAAGAGTGGTTGTTAAACTGGATTAGGTGATGGTATGTCTCCACCTATTTGGGTGGGTCTTGATAAGTTTCTGGAGTCCTATAAAAGAAGAAAGACTTTGGAGAAGGGAGAGATTCAGACAGAGCAGAGCAGAACGACATAGCCAGGAGAAGTAGAGTCCACCAGCCAGCAACCTTTGGAGATGAAGAAGGAAAATGCCTCCTGCGGAGCTTCGTGGAACAGAAAGCCAGGAGAAGAAGCTAGCAGATGACACCGTATTTGCCATGTGCCCTTCCACATGACAGAGAAACTTCGACTGTGTTTGCCACATGCCCTTCCACTTGAGAGAGAAACCCTGAACTTCATTGGCCTTCTTGAACCAAAGTATCTTTCCCTGGATGCCTTTGATTGGACATTTCTAAAGACTTGTTTTAATTGGGTCATTTTCTCGACCTTAGAACTGTAAACTAGCAACTCATTTAATTCCCCTTTTTTAAAAGCCATTCTGTTTCTGGTACATTGCATTCTGGCAGCTAGCAAACTAGAACACCCCTACACCTCCCCTCCCATTAACACTTTGCTTTAGTTTGGTAACTTTGTTATAACTGATAAAATAATATTATAATTGTACCTAATGTAAAGGCCATAGTTTACATCAGGACTGTTTGTGTTGTACAGTCCATGTTTTTTTTCCTTAATTTTTTATTCTAGTAATATATTTTCCAGCAACATATTTATATAATATATATATATACATACAACCTAAAATTTCCCCATTTAACCACATTCAAATATATAATTCTGCCATTAATTACATTCACAGTTCTGTGCTACCATCACTACCACCCACTACCAAAACATTCCCATCATCCCAAAGAAATTTTGCACTGGTTCAGCATTAAATCCCTATTCTCCACCCCTACCTGGCCCTGGTAACCTGCATTCTAGTTTGCGACACTATGAATTCAATTACTCTAATTATTTCATATCAGTGAGCTCATAATATTTGTCCTTTTTTGTCTGGCTTATTTCATGCAATATGATGTCTTCAAGGTCCATCCTTGTTGCATGCATCAGGACTTCGTTACTTTTTACAGCTGGAAAATATTCTGTTGGGTGTACAGACCCATTTTATTTATCCATTCATCGGTTGATGGACACTTGGGTTGCTTCTACCTTTATGCAATTGTGAATAATGCCTATGAACATTGATGAGCAAATGTATATTAGAGTACCTCCTTTCAGATCTTTTGGATATTGTTCTAGTTTGCTAGCTGCTGGAATGCAACATACCAGAGATGGAATGGCTTTTAAAAAAAGGGGAATTTAATAAGTTGCTGGTTTACAGTTCTAAGGCTGAGAAAATGCCCCCATTTAAACAAGTCTATAGAAATGTCCAATCTAAGGCAACCAGGGAAAGATACCTTGGTTCAGAAAGGCCGATGAAGTTCAGGGTTTCTCTCTCAAGTGGAAAGGCACATGGCAAACACAGTCAGGGCTTCTCTCGTGGCTGGAAGGGCACATGGCCAATATGGTGTCATCTGCTAGCTTCCTCTCCAGCTCCCCGGGAGGCATTTTCCTTCTTCATCTCCAAAAGTCACTGGCTGGTGGACTCTCTGCTTTGTGGTGCTGTGGCATTCTCTGCTTTCTCAAGTTCTCAAGCATTCTCCAAAATATTTCCTCTTTTATAGGATTCCACTAAAGTAATCAAGACCCACCCGAATGGGTGGAGACATGTCACCACCTAATGCTGTTTAACAACCGCTCTTGACAGAGTCACATCTCCAGGGAGAGAATCTAATTAAAGTTTCAAACATTCGGTACTAAATAGAGATCAGAAGAAATGGCTGCGTTTACAAAATGGGATTAAGATTAAAACATGGCTTTTCTAGGGTACATACATCCTTTCAGACCAGCACAGGTACATACCTAGAAATGGGATTGTCCCATCTCATGGTATTTCTTTGCTTAATTTTCTAAGGAACCACCAAAATGTTTTCCAAGGCAGCTGAACCATTTTACATTCCCACCAGCAATGAAGGAGAGTTAGGTGTTTGGATGCTGATTGGAAAAATCTAGAAGTGAGGGAGCCGTGGGAGGCCAGTCCTTGAAACAGAAAGGGGCAGGGGTCCAGAGGGCACCCTGAGAGCAGGTGGAGAGTAGGTGGGGTGACAGGAGAGGGGGCTCATAGTAACTTTGGAGGTGAAGGATGGGGAGCTCCAGGCTGTTGGAATGAAGGGAGGGGAGAGGGAGTGCACTCAGGGAATTTCATGCAAAAGAACGTTAAAACAGCCACTCTGGTGTTGTAGAAGCAAACACACCAGGGAGGGATCGCAGGGTGCTGGGTAGTGTGGGGTGTCCCCTGGAGACTGAGGTCTTGCCCTCCCAGTGAGACTGGGCAGCGAGCCCTTTCGCTCTTCCCCGGCGCCCCTCGGCAGCTCAGCGCCAGGAAGAATAGAGAGTGGGGGATTTGACTCAGGCCTGGGGCTCTACCACAGAGGACAACAGAGGAGAGGACGAAGTTAGTGGGCTTGCAGGGTGTGGGCGGGCGGGTGGGGGGAAAAGGGAGAGCGTTAGGGCTCAGCTTGGGTGGGTCACCACTGAGGACAGGTCAGAAGGGTGACCACAAGCGGCCTCAGAAGTGGGGCGAGGAGTAGCTCAATGGAGGGGAGAGGCGGGTGCGGACGGCAGCAGTGGGGTGTGTCCACAGAGAGCCCATTCGGCCTCTGCTCAGCCCCGCCATGGTCAGCAGCTGTGACTTTTCCCTCCACGCCTCCCCCACGCCCCAGCGAGAGGGCGGAGTCCCCTCCAGGGCCTCCCCTCCAGCCCCCACCCCCGGGGCACCCCGCCCCCAGCCCCCGCCCCCAGCCCCCGCCACGCCACTTCCCTGCCTGCCCTTTGCGGGTTTTGCTCTTGGCTGCCAAGCACCCCGGGCCTTCCCGTCCCTTTCCCCGGGCCGCGCGGACCCTGCACGCCTGTGTCTGGGCTTTCAGCTCACGCGTGCAGCAGAGGCTTCCCTCTCTCCTCGTGGGTGTGTGTGGGAGGTGGGGCGGGGCGGCTTCAGGGGTCTAGAAAAGGCAAGAGAGGGGGAGAAAGGCGCAGAAAACACAGAGCTAGGGATCCTCCTCGTCTCTGAATAAATACCCATGAGGATGCTGAGCTATCATCAAAAAAAATTAAAAAAAAAATTAAAAAAAAATGAGGATGGTGGCAGGGTGAGCCAGCCGCTGCGCTGCCGCCAGGGCCTGACGGGGCAGGTGGGCCGCGGGGGCAGAAAAGAAGAGCCGAGCGTGGGGGAAGATGGGCTTTGGTTTGGGAAGGAGAACGAACGGGAGAAGTGCCTGGAAATGGCATCCAGGAGCCAGGAGCACGGACTTCCGGCAGGTCGGCGGCCTCCACGCCCGGTGAAATCTGCCCTCAGGGAGCAGGTGGCGCCCCACCCCCCAGCTCTTAGTCTGTCCTTTCACCTTGGCATCAACAGCACCTTCTAGGACGTAAGGGGTACCTGGATGTGGTCAGCAGACACGTTCTGAATAATGGAAGGCAGTGCCTTGAATCTAGAATTCACATTTCAACCATGTCTTGTGCTTCCACCATGGCAGAAATGGCCATCTCCAGCGTCCTGCCTCAGGACACGTGCAGAAATGGCCATCTCCAGCGTCCTGCCTCAGGACATGTGCAGAAATGGCCATCTCCAGCGTCCTGCCTCAGGACACGTGCAGAAATGGCCATCTCCAGCGTCCTGCCTCAGGACATGTGCAGAAATGGCCATCTCCAGCGTCCTGCCTCAGGACACGTGCAGAAATGGCCATCTCCAGCGTCCTGCCTCAGGACACGTGCAGAAATGGCCATCTCCAGCGTCCTGCCTCAGGACACGTGGCTGTCATGGGGAACCAAGGACCCGGGACATCCACCAGCAGGAAGGGCAGTGCAGGTAGGACCCTCGGCCTCCTCTGGGCTCACCTCACCACGGCCAAACTGCTTCCCACGGCGGCGGCCTCACTCCACCTTCCCACCAGCAACCTCTGAGGGTTCCAGGCCCTTCACTTCGTTACCAACACGCATTTCTCCCTTTAAAAAATATATTCTTCTCGTAGCCATCCAGTGGGTGTGAAGTGGTATCCCATTGTGCTTTTGAGTTGGGTTTCCTTCCAAGACTAATGCTGCTGAGCATCTTTTCATGGGCTTATTAGCCATTTCTGTATCTCCTTTGGAGAAATGTCCTTTCCAATCCTTTGCCCATTTATAATTGTGTTGTTTGTCCTTTTGTCGTTGAGTTTTAAAAGTTCTTTATACATTCTGTATACAAGTCCCTTATCTGATATATGATTCACAAATATCTTCTCCCATTTGATGGGTTCCCTTTTTACTTTTTTGATGGTGTCCTTGAAGCATAAGTTTTAGGTTTTCTTTAATTAAAATTTATTTTTTTCTTTTGTGGCTTGTTCTTTCAGAAGATGTTGACTAATCCAAAATCATGAAGATTTATACCTACGTTTTCTTCTAAGAGTTTTATAGTTTTAGCTCCTTTTGGTTGTAGTTTTTTTTTTAGATTAATTCACATACCAGACAATTCACTCACTTAAAGTGTACAAGTCAGTGATTTATAATACATTCCCAGAGTTGTGAAACCACCATTACAATCAATTTTAAAACAGTTTCATCATCCCAAAGAGAAATTCTGTAATATTAGCCATCATCTCCCAAATCCCCAACCCACTCCATACCCCACCCATAGCCTTAGGCAACCACTAGTTTACTGTTTGTCTTTATAGATCTGCCTGTTCCGGACGTTTCATATAAATGGAATCATACAATCCATGTGACCTTTATGACAGGCTTTTTATACTTAGCATAATGTTTTCAAAGTTCATTTACGTTGTAACATGAATCGGTATTTCATTGCTTTTCATGGCCTAGTAATATTTCATTATATCATTGAATGTATCATTGCATTGTATCAATATATCACATTTTATTCATCTATCCATTGATGGACAGTTGAGTTTTTTCCACATTTTGGCTCTTACGAATAATGCTTTTATGAACATTCGTGTGTAAGTTTTGTGTGGCAATATGCTTCCATTTTTCTTGGGTATATACCAAAGAATGGAATTGCTGGGTCATATGATAACTCAGTGTTTGAGCTTTTGAGGAACTTCCAGATTGTTTTCCAAAGTGGCTGTATCATTTTACACTCCTACCAGCAACAGATGAGAATTCTGGTTTCGCCAAATCCTCACCAACCTTTGTTATTAATCTGTCTTTTTTTACTTAGCCATCTTAGTGAGTGTGAAATGGTGACTGTGGTTTTGATTTGTATTTCCCTAATGGCTAATGATAGTGCTTTTCATATGTTTATTTGCCTTTTGTACCTCTTCTTTGGAGAAATGCCCATTCAAACTTTTCCCCATTTTTAAAATGGGCTATTTGTCTTTTTGTCATTAAACTGTAAGAGTTCTTTTAATATTCTAGATCCAAGTTCCTTGTCAGATATAAGATTTGCAAATATTTTCTCCCACTGTACGGGTTGTCTTTTCACTTTCTTATTGGTGTCCTATGAAGCACAAAACTTTAAAATGTTATGAACTTGAAAGAAAATAGAGGGAATATCAAATTAATATAGCAATAAAGAACTATGATCAAAATGTCCCAGATAATCGCAAAAATCAGGAGGTACAGAAGGAATTGGAGGAAAAATTGTGAATGCGTTTTCTTTAACTTTTATAGCTTTTGAGAGGCAATTGAAAATATTACATTTTCTATAGTTATTAAAATAAATAATTAAGATTTAAGAAGATTGTGGGTAAATAGCAGAGTAGGGAGTACCAGGACTCAGTCCTCCCATCAGAACCGCAAGTAAAGGAGAGAAACTTTCTGAAAAAAACTATTTTGAAGCTCTGGAGTCTAGAAGACACTTCACAGCATACAGGGGAGAGCAGGAAGAAGAGGGTGATAAATTACAGTAAATAACCATAAATTGTTCTGTGTGGTGACTGAAGGCACGCATCCCCCACTCTTGTGGCCACTGTGGGGTCCAGCGCTTGGCTAGCTCACTTGTGACAGAAAAGGACATAAAAATCCTCTGAAAAACCAGTGGTGGTCATGATTGATCACTGATCATGGCTTTTAATTAACAACTTCAGATGGCTGCAGCTTCGGCTCCGAGGGCAGCCATTATCCACCCTCCCCAGACAAAGGCCACCACAGAGGAGACTTAAAGACACAGCATTTCCTCAGGGTTAGGGGGGACAGTTTGCTGAAGGGCTGCATTGGCTGGGCGGGCCAAGAAAGCTCAGCTTTGGGGAGCCATGGAAGAAACTCTTGGCACCCTTCCTGATCTCCTCTTTGGAGCTGGTCTGTATCCTCTTCTCTCTCAAAAGACACTAGAAAGTGATTCAAAGCAGCATACACAAATGAGGACTTGTAGTAAAGGTAACCGTTTGGGTAAATAAAAATGCCGGTGTTATTGTAGTGTGTTGTTTGCACCTAATTTCACTTCTTACTTCCTACAGGTGCAAAAATGCAACTGCATAAAAAGTAATGATAAGGACATATAGTGTTCAAAGATTTAAGTGGAACAAGTACCAAAAATAAATAAATAAATAAATAAATAAATAAATAAATAAATGTAGGAAGACAAAGGGGTATAAGAAAAGTATATTAAGTTAAGTTGTTATCAAACCAAATATGACTCGTATATTTTGGATAACTTTTAACCCATGGTAACCACGTGGAAAATATATAAAAATATATAGATAGAAAGGCACTAAATATGATGCAGTGCAAAAAATAAAATAAACACTTTGGAGATGAAGAAGGAAAATGCCTTCTGGGGAGTTTCATGAAATAGGAAGCCAGGAGAGAAATCTAGCAGATGATGCCTTGCTTGTCATGTGCCCTTCCAGCTGAGAGAGAAACCCTGACTGTGTTCACCATGTGTATGTGCCTTCTCACTTGAGAGAGAAACCCTGAACTTTGACAGCCTCCTTGAACCAAAGGTATCTTTTCCTGGATGCCTTCAATTGGACATTTCTATAGACTTGTTTTAATTGGGACATTTTCTCTGCCTTTGAACTGTAAACTAGCAACTTATTAAATTCCCCTCTTTAAAAGCCATCCCTTTTCTGTTATGTTGCATTCCGGCAGCTAGCAAACTAGAACACTGAATTATTAAATTGATATCTTTTAGTCTCCAGTCTTAGAACGGCTAGAAGTAAAAATCTAAAATTGTGGAATTATAACTCATGCCAAACTCTGAAATATGTTCTACAACTAATTGTGGTGCTGTGCTTTGAAATTTATTGCTTTTATGCATATATGTTACTTTTCACAAAAAAAGAAAATCAAAGTTGATTGTGATGATATAAAAATATTTATGTCTTCTAGTCTCCTATATTCTGGAGCAGCTAGAAGATAATATCTGAGAGAATCATATCTTGGATCTGTCCTGTAACTACTTGTTGAAGAGTGCTTTGAAAACTATTGCTTTTTTCTTTCTTTGTTTTGCATATATGCTATGTTATACAATAAAGAAGTTAAAAATAAGCAAGTAATGGGGGAACAAAGGTTAAAATAAACTGAGAAGATTGAAATACTAGTGATCAATTAGAGGTAGGGGTAAGAATTATGGCATGTATGAGTTTTTTTTTTTTATTTCTTGGGTTGGAATGAGGCAAATGTTAAAAAAATGATCATGGTGTTTAGTACACAACTATGTGAAAATATTGTGAGCCATTGATTGTATTCCATGTATGGAATTTTTGTATGTCAAGAACGTTTGCATGTTTGATTTTAAGTTTTTACAATAAAAAAACTAAAAAATAAAAATAAAAAATAAACACAAAAGTAGGCATTAATGGAAGAATTGAGCAACAAAAAAGGTATAAGACATACAAAGGCTAAATAGCAAAACGGCAGAAGAAAGTGTTAGGTCGGGGGAACAGGGAAGAGCACTGCAACTGGAGCTGCGGTGGCTGTGTCAACCCTCCCAACCTGACTTCCGGAACTAATGAACCGCCCCTTCCGGATGTTACCTGACCCCCATCCTTAAAAGCTGCCCGCAATGAAGCCCACGAAGCCCACGTGCCCACTCACCTCCCTCCATCTTGGGTTTGGTGAGTTCTGCCCGGGAGCGCAGAAATAACCCCTCACACACACTTTAAATTTCCTGATGTACCTTTCTTCTCTCTCACCCTTTTGCCTCCTAAACCTTTCAGAAAGTCTTGCATTATCGCTAGTGACATTAAATGGATTATACTTTGCTGTCAAAAGACAGAGATTGGCGGAATGGAATAAAAAACATGATCTGTCTGCAAGAGAGTCACCTTAAATTCAAAGATATGAATAGGTTGCAAATGAAAGGATGGAAAAAGTATACCATTCAAATAGTAATTCAAAGAGAGCTGGGGTAGCTATTCTAAAATTACATAAAATAAACTTTAAGAAAAAACACTTACGAAGGACAAAGATGGTTATTTACTGGTAAAGGTGACAAGTGAACAAGAAGATGCAGCAATTATAAGCATATATGTACCTAATGGCAGAATCCCAAAATACATAAAACAAGTACTGACAGATTTAAAGGGAGAAATTTAATCATCACTTTCAATAGTGGGTAAAACATCTAGTCAGAATATCTGTAAGGAAATAGAAGACTTGAACAATTCTATAAAGCAACTAGACCTAAGAGACATTTATAGAACACTTCACTCAATAAAAACAGAATAAATGTCCTTCCCCGGTGCACATGGGTTATTCTACAGGATAGGTCATGTGTTAGGTCACAAGAAAAGTCTCAATACATTAAAGATATTGCAATCATAGAATGTGTCTTCTCTGACTCCAATTCTGCTCAAAGTCTTCCAAAAAATTGAAGAGGAAAGAATGCTCCCTAATGCACTCTAGGAGGCCACCATCACCCTCATAAGAAAACCAGGTAAACATACCACTAGAAAATAAAACAACAGACCAATATCTCTGAAGAATATAGATGCAAAAATCCGCAACAAAACAGTAACAAACCGAATTCAACAGCATATTAATAGAATTGTATGTCATAATCAGGCGGGCTTTAACCCTGGTATGCAAGGTTGATTCAACATAAGAAAATCAATTAATGTAATACACCGCATTAGCAGATTGATGGGGGGAAACACACATGTGATCATCTCAATTGATGTATAAAAGGCAATTCACAAAATCCACCATCACTTCTTGATAAAAGCATTTAGAACAATAGGAATAGAAGGAAACTTCCTCAACCTGATAAAGGGTATATGGGAAAAGCCCACAGCTTACATCCTACTTAATGATGAAAGAGTGAAAACTTTCCCTCTAACATTAGGAACAAGACAAGGATGCCCACTGTCACCATGGTTATTCAATATTGGGCTAGAAATTCTGGCTAGAGCTAGAGCTAGGTCAGAAAAAAGAAATAAAAGGCACCCAAATTGGAGAGGAAAAAGTGAAAATTTCCCTATTTGCAAATGATATGATCTTATTTATAGAAAATTCTGAAACAGCAACAGCAAAGCTCCTAGAGCTAATAAATGAATTTAGCAATGTGGTGGGGTAAAGGGCAACACCCTAAATCTGTCATGTTTCTATATACCAGCAATGAGTATTCGGAAGAAGAAATCAAGAACAAAATTCCATTCACAATAGCAACTAAAAGCCTCAAGTATCTAGGAATAAATCTAACCAGGACTACATCTAAAGGATGTGAAGGATTTGTACACAGAAAACTACAAAACATTGCCAAAAGAAATCAAAGAAGACCTAAGTAAACTGAGAGACATTCCTTTTCATGGATTGGGAGATGAAATATTGTTAAGAAGTCAGTCTTACCCAAAGCAATTCATAGTTTCAATGCAATCCCAGGCAAAATTTCAACAGCTTCTGTGCACAAATGGAAAAGCCAATGATCAAATATATATGGAAGGGTAAGGGACCCAGAATAGCTAAAGCAATCTTGAAAAAGAAGAATGAGGTTGGAGGACTCACACTTCCTGATATTAAAACATATTACAAAGCCACAATAATCAAAATGGCATGGCCTACATAAGGATAAACATATAAACCAATGGACTAGAATTGAGAGCTCAGAACTCAACCCTCACATTTATGGCTAACTGATTTTTCACAAGGTGCAAAAGACTACTCAAGTAGGAAAGAATAATCTCTTCCATAAATGATGCTGGGAAAACTAGATCTCCATTTGCAAAGAAAGGAGGATTCTTACCTCATATCTTATACAAAAATCAACTCAAAATGGATCAAAGACCTAAATATAAGAGCCAGAACTAACAAGCTCCTAGAAGAAATTGTAGGGAAGCATCTTCAGGACCTGTGTTAGGTAACAGTTTCCCAGACTTTATACCCAAAGCATGAGCAACAACAACAAGAAAGAGATAAGTGGTACTGTGTTAGTCATGGTTCCCTAGGGAAACAGAACCAACAGGAGATATCTGTAAATATGCGATTTTTAAAAAACGTTTCATGCAACTGTGGGGATGCACGAGTTCAAGGCTGCACAGGGCAAGGCTGCAAGCTGGCAACTCTGATGAAGGTCCCTGATGAAGTCCCCAGGAAAATATGACTGGTGGAATAGAGATGAAAGTTCTCTCTCCTAACTGCTGAAGTCATCACTTCTCCTTTTAAAGCCTTCACCTGATTGGGTTAAACATCTCTCACTGTGAAGACACGCTCCTTAGTAATTAGCCATAAATGCAATCCTAGGGGATGGGGTGGGAATAGGGAATGGGAAGTTAAGCCCCAAAACTTACGGGGTTCCTAATTGGAAGCATGGAAATGTTTTGGTAATGGATGGGGGTGATGGTGGGATAAGGTCATGAATGTAATTAACAGTACTGAAATAATTCACTTAAAAGGGGAATTGTTAGGTTGTCTGTATGGTAACAGAATACATTTAAAAATGAAATCCATAGCAGTACCTTAGTCAGGGAACCCTAAGTTAAAACATTGACTACAGTTAGTAATACAATTATAAAAATGTGCTATCATTAATTGTAACACATATTCCTTACCAATGGGATGTGCTAATAATAGGGTGGTATATGAGAATCCTGTATTTTATGCATGATTGTTTTTGTAAACCCACAGCATTTCTAATAAAGAAAAAAAAGCTTTAAGTAGATTATTTAAAGTTTTAATTATAATTTCTAGTTTTGAAATGGAGGAGTAGAGACGATCGATCCCAAATCCTTCTTTCTTAAATCACCTGAAAACAGTGCCATTTTATGGAGAATGCTATCTATGAGTAAAAGATGCGAAATGCAGGAAAAAGTTCGCACCAGCATGCAATTCCTGTCATTTTAGAGCTGGCAGGGACTGAGGACTCAGGAGAAGGTGACCCGGGGCTTACACAGAATGGCCGGCGACATTGGCTAGTGCCCACTCTACTCTGTAATCGCGGAGCAGCGGGCTGCAAGAGACCGACTCTACCTGCTTCTTACTTCCAACAGACTCATATTCACAAAAATAGGCTGGGAAAAAATTTTTTCTTTTCTTTTTAAAATTTTTTTATTAATTAAAAAAAAATTGCAAGAAAGAAACACAAACATTCCCAACACATGCTCATTCCGCTCTACACATACACTCAGCAATTCACAATGTCATCACATAGTTGCATATTCATCATCATGATCATTTCCCAGAACATTTGCATCAATTCAGAAAAAGAAATAAAAAGACAACAGAAAAATAAAACTAAAACAGAGAAAAAAATTTTTTACATACCATACCCCTTACTCGTCCCTTTCTTTTTTTTTTTTTTAACATGGGCAGGCACTGGGAATCGAACCCAGGTCCTCTGGCATGACAGGCGAGCATTCTTGCCTGCTGAGCCACCGTGGCCCTTACCCCTCCCTTTTATTGATCACTAGCATTTCAAACTAAATTTATTTTAACATTATTCCCCCTATTATTTATTTTTATTCCATATGTTCTACTCATCTGTTGACAAGGTAGATAAAAGGAGCATCAGACACAAGGTTTTCACAGTCACACAGTCACATTGTGAAAGCTATATCATTATACAATCATCATCAAGAAACACGGCTACTGGAACATAGCTCTACATTTTCAGGCAGTTCCCTCCAAGGGCTGGGAAATTTTTATTCATTCTTTTTTTTAAGTTAATATAAAATTATAGCAAAAAACCAAAAAAAAGAACGTGAATTTTAGTAACACACCTGAAACAACCTGCAGCAGCAGAAAAAAGTATTTAATCTGGTTGATTTTCTGTGGTTGTTGCTTGTTTGCTGGTCTCTTGGTGATGGAAGCTACACATATTTTTCCAAGGGCATGAGAAGCTGCTGGGAGGTTTGGTTCTCCCAGCAGCAGCCAATGCAAGCCAAGGATCTGGGGATCTTTGCTCCATCGTGAAATCTGAGTGGGACATATTTTTGAAGGATGTGCAGTGTTCAACCATAAGTGTGACAAAAACTGACAAGCAGGACGCTTACGTACTCAGTGAGAGTAGCATGTTTGTCTTCAGGAGTGGTTTCATTTTGAAGACAAGTGGCACCACCCTCCTATCAGCTGAGAGCACTCAGTTCCCTGTTGAGGCTTGCTAGAGATTTCAGTGGGATTGCCTCAATTCAAAGCTTCTTTTATTCTCATAAGAACTTCATGACACCTTCTCACCACGGGTACCCACACCAGAATTTCCAGGAAGAAATAGAATTTCTTAATGTGATTTTCCCAAAAGGAGCAGCCTGTTGTATGGTATGGATGAATTCTGACTGTTGGTATTTGTATGCTTTGGCTTTCCCAAAGAGTCATGTAATGTCAGCCAGACCTAACCCTGGACATTCCGAGGAGGGAGCGTGACCCAGCAGTTCCCGACCAGCTGTGCATGAAATGTGGTGTTGCTGCAAAGGATGTCACTCGTGAAAGTGGAATTCATGGCCTGATAGATACCACGTTCTGTCACTGATGCCCCCCCGCCCCGTTCAATCTTCGTGGGCATTCAATAAATGGAATGAAGTGGGATGGAACTTACTGGGCTACTCACATCACTGCAGAACCAGAATTTTCTTATGTTAGTTTTGAAACAAACTTAAGTCAGACTTCCTGTGATGGCCTGATCAGGAATGCTGTGGAAATCCAGAAAATCCGTGACCACCTTGTTTGTGAATTCAGTTCTAAATGTCGCCCAGTGCTTTCTCACCCCAGAAGATTGAAGGTTTTGAATGTCAGAGTGCTGGGGTCAGTGTTTACAACTTTGTTTTTACCAGTTCTGCTGAGAATGAGCAACGACAGCAAAGTTGATTAAGAAAAATGAAGGAAAAAAAAAGAAAGAGAACACACATTGGAGAAGGTGGTGGTTGCTGCCTAGATATCGATACCAGGCCCTGCTTTCTGCAGCCACCACCTTGCAGCTACAGGTAGCCCCTGTTGTCATCACAGTGTGGTCACTTTGTATTGTTGTGCGCATTATTGTATCGAGGAAGTAGGTGTCTTGCATGAATGCGCTCTTCGGTGTTTAGGTATTCTGTGCCACTGTTGCTGTGAAATTGAAGTGCATGTAGAAAAACCCTTTCACTGTATGAAACTCTACAACACTTGTGAGACAATTCAATTTGGTGTATGCATGGTATAACATTTCTCCAGCCATCATCCAAAATTCCCCACAGACAAGGTTTTCATCCTCATTAGGTGTAGGCCTCAACCTAGCCATCTGGGATTATTCTATTAAATTGCTGCCTGAATTTTACATCAGTTACATCCAGTTTCTAAGATGTATTCTGTACTAATGTTATCGAAACCATTTTCTACTTCATACAGATGTTTCTTGCAACTGCCATTAAAGTTTTCCTCTCATGAGTCAAGCCATCTTAATAAAATGATTGCAGTTATTCATTTTTCTGTCCCTTGTTTATTTTATTTTATTTTTATTGTGAAAAATAACGTACATACAAAAAAGCAATAAATTTCAAAGTACACCACAACAATTAGTTGTAGAACACGTTTCAGAATTTGGTATGGGTTACAATTCCACAATTTTAGGTTTTTCCTTCTAGCTGCTCCAACACATTGGAGACTTAAAGGAATATCAATATAATGATTCAACAGTCATACTCATTTGTTAAACCCTACCTCCTCTGTATAACTTCACCTTCTCCTTTGATCTTTCTCCCAATCTTTAGGATTATTTGGCCTATGCCCATTCTAATTTTTTTCATGTTGGAAAGGGCTGTTGATAATATGGGATGGGGGATGGAACTAGTTGATGTTCTGGAAAGGATGGCCTCTCTGGGTTTCAGAACTTACCTGGCCTAGGAACTCATCTGGAGGTTGTAGGTTTCTGGAAAATAATCATAGTGATTGGGATCTTTGCAGAATCTTTGAGAGAGCCCTAGGTGTTTCTTTAAGGTTGGCAGGAATGATTTTGGTGAAGTTTGGCAAACTATAATAAGTAGCAATATCTAGCTGAAGTTTGCATAAGAGTAGCCTCCAGAGTAACCTTTCCAACTCTCTCAGCCACTGATACCTTATTTGTTACAATTCTTTCCCCCTATTTTGGTCAGGACGGCACTGTCGATCCCACAGTACCAGGGCCAGGCTCATCCCTGGGAGTCATCTCCCACGTTGCCAAGAGGACTTTTCACCCCTCGATGTCATGTCCCACGTAGAGGGGAGGGCAATGATTTCACTTGCAGAGTTGGGATTAGAGAGAGAAAGGGTACATCTGAGCAATGCAGTTATTCGTTTTGTGAACTATTTTAACAATATTGCTCCCTCACCCCTCAGCTCCACCCCCACCCCCCAAATAAAGCAATACACTGTGACACTGTGGGTTTATATGACCTTATACCCCAGAGGGGAAAAGAGAGTGGACCCTGGTCCCAGTTTTCTTTTAATGCCAAGTGAATTTGGTCTCCTCTTTATTGGCAGATGGTGACAAAAATGAACATTAGCCTATTGTAGCTTGAGATTAGGTACATGGGCAGAACTGTAGGGAAATGCTAAACCATGCCATATTCCCTAGTAAATCAGTAAATGAGATTAGCTTATCATGAGTTTGATGTCTTTCCTAACTTGCTAAGTAGTATAAATGGTGTTTATCACAAAACTTATTTGTAGAGCAATTTAGCTTAAAGTTTGCACTGAATTTGGTAAGTCAGTTTGGATCACTCACTGTAACTTTTACTTTAGCAACTATTTCCACTAATTTCCACTAACAGTATGTTGAAAGCTTTGGTAAAAGCAGAATCAGTGTCTTTTCTCTCCTGTGGCTTAAAGTTCTGCGACTTGGTGATCGTATTCTGACTTCATCTATCCTTCTCACTGGTGCATCTTTCACCAGGATTTGATGGGATAAATAAAGTGGCTGCTTGGAATGATAGCTATCCAGTTTATTCAGGCATTCACAGTGAAGCTATTCATAAAACATAACATGAAATTCCAAAATAGTCAATGGGAAATGACAAGAAATATAGGCTGCGAAGAGTATAAGCATCTTTTTAGCAAATTCTGTGGAATTTAAGCAGCTGAGAGAACAGTGAAGTTAACCAAATTTTGTATTTCTTCTAGTCACCAATTTTTTTTATTCTCTCTGGTTTTGTGGTATTTTTTCCTTCCATATTTATAGACGAAACCACCACCACCCCCCACCCCTGCTTTTTTTAAGGTTTCTAAATAAAATCTACGTGGTTTGAAATCAAGTGATTGGCACATTGTTTTTTTTTATTATTAATTTTCAAATTTTTAAAAAATGCAATAATAAACAAACGCAAACATTCTTAATTTTTGATCATTCCATTCTACATATATAATCAGTAATTCACAATATCATCACATAGTTGCATATTCATCATCATGATCACTTCTTAGAACATTTATATCAATTCAGAAAAAGAAATATAAATAAATAAATAAAATAAAATAATAAAATAAATAAATAAAAAGAAAACAGAAAAAAATTCATACATACCATACCCCTTACCCCTCCCTTTCATTGATCACTAGCATTTCAATCTAAATTTATTTTAACATTTGTTCCCCCTATTATTTATTTTTATTCCATATATTTTACTCATCTGTTGATAAGGTAGATAAAAGGAGCATCAGACACAAGGTTTTCACAATCATACAGTCACATTGTGAAAGTTATATCATTATACAATCATCTTCAAGAGGCATGGCTACTGGAACACAGCTCAACATTTCCAGGCAGTTCCCTCCAGCCTCTCCATTACATCTTGACTAATAAGGTGGTATCTATTTAATGCATAAGAATAACCTCCAGGATAACCTCTCGACTCTGTTTGGAATCTCTCAGCCATTGACACTTTATTTTGTCTCATTTCACTCTTCCCCCTTTTGGTCGAGAAGGTTTTCTCAATCCCTTGATGCTGACTCTCAGTTCATTCTAGGATTTCTGTCCCACATTGCCAGGAAGGTCCACACCCCTGGGAGTCATGTCCCACGTAGACAGGGGAAGAGCAATGAGTTTGCTTGTTGTGTTGGCTGGAGAGAGAGGCCACATCTGAGCAACAAAAAAGGTTCTTTTTGGGGCGACTCTTAGGCCTAATTTTAAGTAGGCTTGACCTATCCCTTGTGGGGTTAAATTTCATATGAACAAACCTCAAGATTGGGGTCTCAGCCTATTGCGCTGGTTGTCCGCACTGCTTGTGAGAATATTAAGAATTCAACTTGAGGAAGTTGAATTTTCCCTCTTTCTCACCACTCTGCAAATACTCCTTTATTCACTGTTCAAATTACTCTGGGATTCATTGGGGCATCACTCCAGACAAACCAACAAAATCTCATGCCCTACTCAGGGTTCCATGCATCCATGGTGGAACACTATTTTGACTTAAAAAAAAAAAAAGCACGTTGTTGAAAGTTTCATTGAAGAAGCATTCAGTTGATGTGTAATCAGTTTGATTATGTAAATAGTATTGCACCTAATGTTTTGGAGCTTTGGTTTCTTGAGGACCAATACTCAAAGTGGATTTTGTTCTTGAATAGAATCTCAGCAGATTTCATGATATTTGTTGGCTTGAGGTCTGATTTTTTAAAAAAGTACAAATTCTGCCTAATTTTCTTTTTTGCCTAATTTTGATAAAGTACACACATTTGTATGGAAGTAAGCCTAGAAAATGAAAACTGTAGATTGGATACTAATCTAAATCATCATGTGATAGAGGAGGGGAAGTTTTCATGCCATAAATTCTCCCTTCATGGTGTGGGATTTAAATCGATTGAAATGTACTTCTGTCCCCTGACTTATGCTTCAATAAAAGTTTGCTTATTTCATTGTCAAAAATAAATAAATGAATAAGGTGACTCAGTCTGAGGAGCAACCTGTCTTTTACTTGGTACAAAAATGAAAGTGATCAGGACTGGTGTCTCCCTGTACATTGTCATTAGGGTGGAGGTCAGGTTACATTTAAAAAAGAATATTACGGGGCAGGCCACGGTGGCTCAGCAGGCAAGAATGCTTGCCTTCCAAGCCAGAGGACCCAGGTTCGATTCCCAGTGCCTGCCCATGTAAAAAAAGACTATTACTTCCTGCCATCTTTGTAGCAGTGATGCAGGACAAAATGGACGTGATCAGCACCTCTGCAGCTTCGTCTTGTCAGCTCAAAGGTAAATAAGCCTAAACTCTCTAACCCACATATAAACACATGACTTGATGATGAGCTGGGAAAACTTCCAAGGGAGCAGAGAATTAGATAATTCTAATAAGAAAATGAGTGACCTGGAAGTAAGAATCCACATGTGGCAAAAAAAGAGGCAAAGATATGAAAGAAAAAAATATGAGCACAAATTAGGAGAGATAGAGGATAGCGTGAGAGGTCCAACATTTACTTAATTTGAGGTCTCGAAGGACAACTAGTTTTCTAGACCTTGTGAAACATCCCAATCCACAGATACAAGACCTCTGAATCCCAAGCAAGATAAATAAAAACATATCCATATTTGAAGTATCATAGCAAAACTACAGAATATCTAAAGTAAAAAGGATGTCTGAAGAGCAGTCAGAAACAACACAAACCATTCAAACAAAAAGACCCATCAAAAGACTATCAAAGGCAGGAATTCAACTACATGGGCAACCGACTTACCATGATCAGAAAACAACCACTGAGTTAATTCAGAAATCAAAATCAAAATTGAAGGTTGTCTAGAAAATACATATCAAAACCCATGGAATGCACATAAAGCAGCACTCAGAAGGTAATTCTGATCAAGGATTTATATTAATAAATAAGAGAATGAAAACAAATGAATTAAACAGAATGATTAAAAAATCTACACAGCAGTACTTGTGGAATGTAGCTAAAGAGTACATAGAAAGGAATTTATAGTCTTGAATGGGTATATTAGAGAAGAAGAAAGGCTAAAAATGAATGGCTAAGCATAAATCTAAAGAAATTTGAAAAATAAAAGAAAATAACCTCAATGAAAGTAGAAAGTAGGAAATAAGAAATAACCAAAATTAATGAAATAGAGTACAATCATACCATAAGAATGTTCAACAAAGCCAAAAGCCACAAGGGGTGCCTCAGGTACTAAAAAGATAAAAAAGAGGGTATTACAAAAAAAAATATGCAAGTAAATTTCAGAATTTGGAAAAATTGGATAAACTCAGAAGAAAATAGAGGAATAAATAGGTACTCTGACTCAAGAAGGAATAAAAACCTGATTATTATTAATATTATTAGTATTGTTAACATTACTAAAAAACTCAAATCACTAGAGAAAAATGACCCTACAAAGTAAACCTCAGGCCTGGAAGTCTTCATTGATGATTTTATCAAACATTCAAAAAAGAAATTATTCGAATCCAATACAAAAAAAAAAAAATCCTGAGAATAGTAAAAAAAAAAAAATAGAAACCAGTTTTGTGAGACTTTCATAAACTTGGTTCCAAACCCAACAAGATCAGCATGAAAAAGGAAAACGAGGGGTCAATCTCACTCAAGAACATAAAACATCCTCTAGACAATACCAAACTGAACTCAGCATTGTGTGAAGTGGATAAAATATCATGACTAGGATTTGCTTATCCCAGGAATGCAAGATTGGTTTAACATTAGAGGAAAATTTAGTGTAACTCATCACATAGCAAATAAAAGGAGAAACACTATATGATACCAATAGATGCAGAAAAAAGCATTTGACAATATTCAACATCCACTCATATTAAAAACAACAAAACATCAACCTCTCAGTAAACTAGGAAAAGGAACTTTACTAATCTGATAAAGAACACCTGCAAACATCAGACGTAATGGGGGAGCATTACGAACTTTCCCTGTGAGACGAGGAGTATGGTAAGGATGCCATTATCATCACTTCTAGGTAATATTTTATTGAAAGTTCTAGGCAGCTCAGTAACGCCAAAAAAAGGAAAGATAAAAAGATCATAAATGAGAAGCAGAAAAGACCATGTATTTGGAAATTTGAAACACACTTAAAACTTGAGTCAAAGAAGAAATTATAATGAAAAATAGAAAATATTTAGATTTAATTAATAATATAAATACTAAATTTCAAAACTTGTGGGATTCAAATGAAGAGACAGAGTTGTCACCAGATAGACTATGGGAGAAAATAAGACAGGCTAGCATCATCTTAGGATAAAAATTAAAATATATTTCAGAATAAACACAAAGAAAGATGAGAAAATAACAATTATAGCTGAAGTTAGTGAAGTAGAAAACAAATATGAAATACTAAGATCAAAAAAGCAAAGAGTTGAAATGTGTATTAAAACAGACTTCTAGCATGATTGATTAAAAGAAAGAAAAAATCAATATGAAGAAAAAGGATAAAACCCTAAGGAACTGTGTGAAAATTTAAAATCGTAATAGAAAGCTATGAAAAACTGTGGGAATAAATTTTGTAATTTAAATCAAGTGGCCAATGTTCTAAAAACTACAATTAAAAGATTTTGACTCAATAAATTAAAAATACGAATAGAGCACAAAGATCAAATATCACTCATAAAAATTATAGCTTTAGACTGGTTTACCAGTAAATGCTACTACATTTCAAAAAACAGATATTTTCAATATTATACATATTATCTCAGAGAGTTGAAGAAGAAGGAAACTTTTCTACATATTTGATGAACTTACTATAACTTTGATGTCAAAATCAGGAGGGATACTACAAAAAAAAATCAGGATAATATAGGGAATCCATCCTTGTGTAAAAATCAAAATCTCAAACAAAATACTGTATTTAAAAATTCCATACTTTGGATATATCCCCAGAATGTAAATATAATTTAACCTGAGAATAGTCTATTGATACTTTTATTTCTAGGTATATGATAGGGTAGGTTGTTTAGACTCTCCCATTGAATTCACTGAACAGTTTAAGTAAAAGTGAGAACTGAGAAAGAAAATAGTTCACTTTTCTAAGGGGCAAGTCTTGTGAACTTGGGCTCTCGGTTTTTTTGTTTGTTTTGTATACTGCATGGTGGGGGTCACATTTCATTCTTTCTCCATGTGAGTAATGGGTTATTGCAGCACCATTTGTTGAATTTTTTGGTTTGTTTGTTTGTTTTTTTGGAAGTACATGGGCTGGGAATCAAACCCAGGTCTCCTGCATGGCAGGTGAGAATTCTGCCACTGAACTACCCTTGCACCCCCTTGAGCTCTCATTTTGAAGACTGATGGCAAAAGTCCAAGTCCAAGGTGGAGGATCCAATAGACAGCCACCCCCATTCAAGCTAGACCTAAAATGTTAAAGTTTAAGTCCCCCTCCCCCCCATCGATCTCCCAGCAGTCCCACCTGAAGGGTCTACCTGTGACAGAGGCAGCGTTACAGACCCGAGGTGAAGTGTGGACTCGTTAACAAACGGGATGGGACATCTGGTTTCCCATTTGGACAAGCAGAATATGGAACCCTTATCTCGATGACATACACAAGAATTATTTTCAGGACAGGTTAAAGACATATGTGGGAACACCAGATCTTTAACAGGTGGGAGGATATCTTTATGAACTTGAGGTAGAGAAGGATTTCTCAAATAAGATTTAAAAAGTACATATGATGAAGGAAAAGACGGATAAACGTGTCTACAGAAATATGTTAAAGATTTAAAATTTCAGTCTAGCAAAAGATTTTATATTTTAGAAAGAATGAAAAGATGAACCACAGAAACCCTTGCAGCTCAACGTCACTGACTACACAGACTTCCGAAAAAGTCCAACGAGGGACGTTGGATACTTTTATATACTTTTTTTTTGGCTTTTACAAAGGGGATCTATTAGGTTACAAATTCAGAGTTCTATGGCCATGGAAATGTCCAAATTAAGTCATCACGAGGACGATACCTTCTCTGAGGAAAGGCTGCTGGCATCCAGGGTTCCTCCGTCACACGGCGATGTCTGCTGGTCCTTCTCTCCAAAACGTCTTTGTGGGCGTTTTCTTTCTCTCTCTTGTGGGTCCTTCCTCGTTTTTCCTGGGGCGTTTCTGTCTCTGAGCCCTCTCTCAGGTTCCTCTGTCTTCTCTCCCCTGGTAGAGGACTCCAGCAATGGAATTAAGACCCGTTTTGAATGGGCAGGGTCGCATCTCTGTGGAAACAACCTAACCAAAATGTCCCACCCACAATAAGTCTGCACCCATGGGAATGGATTAAATGAACGTAGGCTTTTCTGGGGATACATAACACATTCAAACCAGCACACTCCACCCTCTGGACTCCTAAAAGACATGTTCTTCCCATGTGCAAAATACATTCATTCCATCACAATATCCACAAAGGCTTAAATCATTTCAGTAACAAATGTTAAGTACAAAGTCTTATTAAAGTCAGTTATGGGCTTGGTGTGTCCTGAGGCAAAATTCCCCTCTGGCTGTGGACCTTTGAAATTTAGAACAAGTTATCTGTTTCCAACATAAAAAGGAGGAACAGTCTAGGATAAAATTTCCCTATATAATAATGTTTTATAACATGCATAGCAACACAGTATAGTGTCTTTCAGTAACACTTATAGAATAATAATCCAGAATCATGGTGGCGGAGGTGGAGTAGGGGAGACCCACTTTGGAGGGATATTCAGGGAACTGCAATAGTATCTATAATATTTTATTTCTTAAGCTAGTGGTGGACATGGATATTTATATCGTTTTTTGTACTTTTTGTACTTAGATTAAAAAAATAAGCATGAGAAATTAAACTGTCAAATTGATAATCACTTGGAAGTCAATTGAGGTTGCTTTTTCATTTTAATGCAATAGCCCTAGATTTATAAGTAAAACATCAATAGCTGTTAGCTAAATTTAAAGGCTTGAATAAACTGGGTATTAATTAAATCACAAGTGTGATGATTTCACTCTGGCCTACAGCCTCTTTCAGACATTAAAAACCCACTGAACAAAACTTCTCTTTATACAAATGAAATGTCTCCCTTTTCTCTAATGCATGGGACCCCCAGGCCCCCTTTCAGCACAGCTGTTATGAGTAGCTGAATTAGGAATTAATTTCCAAAAATGAAAGATTTATATATTGTATATTAATGAAGCTTTTAAAGTTAAACTCGCATATGCACTTGATCAGTCAACAAATACTCTATGTCAGGCCCTATTTTCAGATGATACCGATAAGCTGTGAACTGGATACATAAAGTGCTCTTAAGTTATTAGCCTGACTTGTTTTAAGCGTCTTTTCTTACATCACCAAAGTATCTAATTGCTAATGTCTGACTCAGGCAATACATTTCTACTTCAATAGTCCAGCTATTAGTGGCTATTTAGTATATTGTGCGGAGGAAAAAAAAAATCTTCTTGGAGATGGCAGAGAAAATGAGGGGTTAACGCCATTCAGTTCGATGTTGTAATAGGATCTTTTCCTCCAGACGGTTCGCACATGTCCATTTCCCTGAATGCATCAAGGATCACAAAGTTAGAATCAAATGTTTCTGACCAGAAAAGTTAATCATCCAAATCTTAAACCACATAATCTTATATGAGAACCAGGCAAGAAAAATGGCACAAGCAGCAATATTTACTGCAATAGAAATACAAGGTATGAGAAACCACCTAGACCCCTCCAAATGGAGCATAAATATTACGTTTTCTCCAATTTCGGATGCTTCTCCTGCTGTAGTGATGATCGGTAGCACTTTCCACTTTAAGTATCTGCAGTATTTTTTTTTTTAAGCTGTAAAATGCAATCAAAACTAAAATTTGGCTTTTTCCCGCCCTGGGAGGAGTGCATGCTGAGGCGCCGGGGCCTGGAAGACCATGAGCGCGGTGGGCGTGAGCGGTGTGTGCGGGCAGTGGGCTCCGGCAGCGGGCGATGGGTTGTGGGCTCGGGCCGTGGGCATCATGCACAGGTCTCCCGCCTCGTCTCCTTCAGCGCGAGCCACCGGCTCCACAGCAAACCTCTGAGTAATGCAGAAAACTTGAAACTGTTTGGGAAATGCAACAATCCAAATGGCCATGGGCACAATTACAAAGTTGTGGTGACAGTGCATGGAGAGATTGGTCCTGTTGCAGGGATGGTTATGAGCTTGACTGACCTCAAAGAATATGTGGAGGAGGCAATTAGAAGCATGGAAAGAATGGGTCTGGATGTGCCATAGTTCACTGATGTCGTGAGCACGACAGAAAACGTGGCTGTATATATCCGGGAGAACTTGCAGAAATTTCTTCCTGTGGGAGTTCTTTATAAAGTAAAAGTATCTGATACTGACGATAATATTGTAGTCTATAAAGGAAAATAGATCTTAGGGTCAGCATTGTAGAAAGACCTAATTTCTTTCTGTATTTGAAAAAGATCTTTATCTTCTTAGAGTACTAAAGAGTCATCACGCAGTTGTCCTCCACACTCTGTTCTGGAGCGCCTGGTCATTGTAACACCTGTTTTAAATTTAAATCTATTTTTAAACCAAATTTGTAATATATCCTCAAAATTATTCAGAGTTCTTTTACTTATAGATTAAAAATCACTTCATTTTCAGCAAAATGTTTTGGTGTAGAATTATTTGAAAACCAAGAAGATACATTTTTGTTACTGTTTACTCTATTATCTCATAATGGATACCCATTTTTTTTCTTGGTACATACAAATGGTAAAAATGTTTATAAGATTTACAATAGGTGACTCTTAAAAAATTAAATTACAGATGGTCACAAAGTCTGGAAATGTACACAATATATATTTTTTAATATCATGAACTCCCTTGATTACTTCTCAGATATGCTACAGGTGCAAGTTTATTCAGTGACAGTTAGAGAAGCAAATCATCTAAGGCAATGCATTGTAGATGTATATTTAAGGATTGATGGAAATGTTGCTTTATTGCACATTGTTCATTGCAATTTTATACAACTTATTGAAGTTTGAATTGGTAGTGAGGAAAAATACATTGAACATAGCATGTATTATCAGTAAACTATTATGTATTTGGTCTGTATTTCCAGACTTTATGGCCATCTGAATAATATTAATTCAGAAGACTGAAGAATAACCACTCATTTTAAACCTGTTAAAATAGTCAACATAGAAAGGCTAAGGAATTCTGTGTAAGGCATCTTCTATAAATACTTTTTCCTAATTGATCTCATTAAATTTACTTGCATAAGCTGAACTGTAAAAAAAAAAAAACTAAACTAAAATTTGAATTCACTTTAAATTTGCAAAATCATGAGTCAACAAATGTTTTCACTTTGAGTGGGAGAAAGGATGTCATAGGAGCCAAGGTTGACAGACAGTTTGGTCGTTTAATATACATGGATGGCATGAAAATTTTACTGTTTTAGGGAAACAACCATTTAGAAAGGTGTTTGAATTTGGAATTGCCACCAGAATACAGTGCACCAGAAATTGAATGACTTTTATAAAGGGGATTTATTCAGTCACAAGCTTACAGTTTTAAGGCCACAAAAATGTCCAAACTAAGGGATCCAGAGAAAGATACCTTGATTCTGAAGAAAGGCCGATGTCTGGCAAATGGGACAGCACATTGCTGGTGCCTGTGTCCTCTCCTGGCTTCTGGTTTCAAACGGCTCTTTCAGCCCCTGTGGATCCTTCTGGTTTCTGGCTTGCTGAGCACCTCATGGGAAGGCACATGGCGATGTCTGCTGGGCTTTGCATCTCCAAACCAAATGGATCTTGTTGATCAATTAGCATTGCACCCCCAGCATTGAATGAAGGCAATCTAAAACACATTTTTTCTCTGTAAGGCACATCCCAGCCTTCTTGCACTTAGGGACACTGGATGGTACTGCAGCACTACGCTTGGGGCCATTTGAAACAGAGAAATCACCTAAGCACAAGAAAGCAAGAAACTGGGCACTAAATGGGCCAGGAAAGGTACTCTTGTTAGCAGTGTGAGGGCTTACGCAGGGGGGCAGCAGGTCGCCTTGGTCAGTTTTGGTCAGCCTCAGCTGGGTCATGTGTGTTCCCAGCTGAACGCACTCCCCACTCTGTGCGAGTCTGCAAACCACTGTGAAAGTGCCACCAGTTTCAATTCGGGTGGGGGTGGGGGCTACAAAAAATGTTTGTGAGTAGGTGAATTCATGAATATGGAATACTCAAATAATGAAGATCAGACAGAGTATGGAGGTGGAATTTATGGTAATTAAGAATATGAATTTGATTTGTGGTAAAAAAAGTTTTAACAATGAGATATAATTATGCTATTAAAGCTAACACTGAAATCTTAAAATCTGAATAATAGAAAGTTCAGTAACTACATTATATTACATTACATTATTTTGGTGGAAATAACTTTGGCCTCATAGTATACTTTGAACTCACATATCTCAGAGAAAATTTATTTATACCCCATAGATTAAATTATATTCTTCTTCTATAAATATTTCTCGTTTAACCTGAAATAACACCATTACATTCAATTTTTTTGTAGATGTGATAGATTTTGAAAATATCATGAACTTTGTGATTATACTTTTCCTATTTAGCTTTGGGTGATTTTTTTCCCTTTTAAGTGTAAACTCCTGGTTTTATCAACTCTTACTATAATCTCAAATTTCACTAAATTAAATACAAATCCCGCCAAATAAAGTCAAAGCCATTCCCTTGACAAATTTTTTCTTTAGTAGCAGTTTTTTCTTTTCCTTTTCTCTCTTTTTTTAATTTGAGAAGTTGTGGGTTTACAGAACAAACATGCTTTAAATACAAAATGCCCATGCACCACCTGTCATGGTCAGGTTCATGTGTCAACTGGGCCAGGTGGTGGTACCTGTTTGTCTGGTTGGGCAAGTGCTGGACTGTCTGTTGTGATGAGGACATTTCATAGAATCAAATCATGATCATGTCAGCTACATCCACAGCTGATTCCATTTGTAATCAGCCAAAGGGGAGTGTCTTCTGCAATGAGTGATGCTTAATCTGATCACTGGGGAGGATTCAGAAAAGACAGGCCCTTCCTGCTTTGGCTGGTGAGCCTCTCCTGTGGATTTCGTCCAGACCCTGCATCGGAATTGTCGGCTTCACAGCCTGCCCTGTGGATTTTGGACTCTGTGTTCCCACGGTCACATGAGACACTTGTATAAATTTTATATTTGCGAGTGTTCCCTGTTGATTCTGTTTCTCTAGAGAACACTAACTAATACACCACCCTATTATTAACACTTGCCTTGGTGTGAAACATTTGTTACAATTGATGAGAGCACATTTTAATAACCATCCCATTAACTACAGTCCCTGGTTTAACTTAGGACTCACTATTTGGGAGTGCAGTTGCATGGATTTAAAAATGTTTTATTCTGTTACCATGTATATAGCCCAACACTTCCCCTTTTACCCACATTCACAGGTGTACTCCAGTGCTGTTAACTACGTTCCAATGTCCCGCTGTATCACCAACATCCGTCACCAAAACACTTCCATCATCCGAAACGGGACTCCGTATATTTTAAGCCTTAACTCTCTATTGACCTAAATTTATATGCGTAAGCCCAAAACTATAGCAACTTTAAAACTTGCCTTTTAAACTCAAAGAAATTCCAAATGCACATACAACAGCCCGTGTTCCATTCCCGAATATTAGCTTTCTCATAATGGAAGTGGTTCTTCCTTTCCTGCTTGGCCGGGGCTCAGCTGTAATGAGAGGGTGAGTGCGCAGGGAGCCCATGGCCTCCTCCCTGCCAGGTCTGCTGGCCCAGCTCCCAGGGCAT
This sequence comes from Tamandua tetradactyla, assembly GCF_023851605.1. Lineage (NCBI taxonomy): Eukaryota > Metazoa > Chordata > Mammalia > Pilosa > Myrmecophagidae > Tamandua > Tamandua tetradactyla. The sequence continues at coordinate 228,630,479 of NC_135327.1, read as the reverse complement.
TTGCACGAAGGTTGTGCGGCCTGGCGGGCTCTTCCTCTCCCTTCACCCGCGTTCCCCTCCCCACGCTCCGCCTGGGACGGCTTGTTTTTTTTTTTTTTTTTTTTTAACGTTTGTTCCCCCTATTATTCATCTTTATTCCATATGTTTTACTCGTCTGTTGATAAGGTAGATAAAAGTAGCATCAGACACAAGGTTTTCACAATCACACAGTCACATTGTGAAAGCTGTATCATTATTCAATCATCATCAAGAAACATGGCTACTGGAACACAGCTCCACATTTTCAGGCAGTTCCCTCCAGCCTCTCCATTACATCTTGACTAACAAGGTGATATCTATTTAATGCGTAAGAATAACCTCCAGGATAACCTCTTGACTCTGTTTGGAATCTCTCAACCATTGACACTGTATTTTGTCTCATTTCACTCTTCCCCCTTTTGGTCGAGAAGGTTTTCTCTATCCCTTGATGCTGAGTTCCAGCCCATTCCAGGATTTCTGTCCCACGTTGTCAGGAAGGTCCACATCCCTGGGAGTCATGTCCCACGTAGACAGGGGGAGGGTGGTGAGTTTGCTTGTTGTGTTGTCTGGAGAGAGAGGCCACATCTGAGCAACAAAAGAGGTTCTCTTGGGGGTGACTCTTAGGCCTAATTTTCATATGAAAAGTTTCATATGAACAAACCCCAACATTGGGGGCTCAGCCTATAGCTTTGATTACGGCTTGTTTTTAAGTGGAGCTGAGGGAGAGAGTCACCCAGCCTCAGGGTTGGATGGGCGGGGTGTGGGGTGCCCCAGCTCTGAAGGGCCCGAAGCCAGACACCACTGATGTGCTCCGTAAGGACCTACACGTGACTTGAGGCCAAAAGCAAGCATCCGTTTTGTGGTTTGTGTATTTGTGATCTGAGTACAAATCATAAGATGTTTACTTCTGGTAAGAGATAGAACCTTCATGCTCCCAGACGCCATGCACGTGCCTGAACAAGACCTTCCCACTTACCACCAATGCTGCAGCTTACCTTTATTCTTCCAAAGACACATTTGAAACCTCAGCTCCCCTATTCTGGTGCCCATGTGGATGAGCTTTCCATGCTCACGCCTCGTTTTCCAGTAGCTTATCGTCAACATTTCCAGAGGCAGTCTGAGGATTCAGTAGCCGCAGGATGCTGCAATGCATGGTTTGTTCATGAATCAAGTGTGATACTTGTTCCATTCTACATTAACTAACTCAAGCCTAGCACCCTGGGTAGTTCCCCTGGGAAAATGGTAAATAACAGCACAGCCGCTAGATGAAGGTCAGCTCTGCAATGCAGTGACCAGACCATGAAACTCTAGGTGCCTGGCACCCTTCAGACTACTGGGGTACAAAGTGGCCCTAATGTGGGTCACGTGTAAATTGCCATGCTTTGTGTTATCCAGTTCCTCAGTCACTGCTGAGTAGACCCCAGAAATTTGTACCGTGGCTGAGACTGAACTGGTTGGTGCAGGGACGCTAGCCAGTAAGGGCCCTTCCTGCTGAGCCATTGGGCATTTGGACTTAGGAAGCCCAAAGAGGAGATGTGGTGAAAAAGTGCTGGAAAGCAGCTGAGTATGATAAGGCAGGGCTTCCAGAGCTGGCAGCACTGGAAGTCCATGTGGAGCCATGTGTCCAGAGCCATTGGACACCAGAGGTGCCTTGGGACATGCGGGGCTGCTTCATGTCACCAGTGACTCTCCCCTTCTCCAGGGAAGCAGGCCGGTGCCAACATGTCCTAGGTCATCTGACTGGCCCCTACTCCCTTCTCCCTCCCGCAGGGCACTCCACAGAAACTGTCTTGAAAACTCCAATTCTATTCCAAACCTAGCTGTTTTTTAAAAATATTTTTATTGACAAATCTACACACAAGTACAGTCCATACATGGTGCACACTCAGTGGCTCACAATATCGTCACATAGTTGTGTATTCATCACCATGATCATTTTTAGAACATTTGCATCTCTTCAGAAAAAGAAATAAAAAGAAAAGACTCATATATCCCATACCCCTTACCCCACCCTCTCACTGACCACTAGTATTTCAATCTACTCAATTTATTTTACCCCTCTCCCCCTATTATTTATTTATTATCTATATATTTTTACTCATCTGTCTATACCCAGGATAAAAGGAGCATCAGACACAAGATTTTCACATTCACACAGTCACATTGTAAAAGTTATGTAGTTATACAATCGTCTTCAAGAACCAAGCCTAATGGAATACAGCTCAGCAGTTTCAGGTACTTCCCTCAAGCTAGTCCAATACACCATAAACTTAAAAGAGAATTCTATATAATGCATAAGAATAGCCTCCAGGATAACCTCTCAACTCTGAAATCTCTCAGCCACTGACAGCTTATTTTGTCTCATTTTTCTCTTCCCCTTTTAGTCAAGAAGGTTTTTTCAATCAGATGGTGCTGGGTCCTGGCTCATCCCGGGAGTTCTGTCCCATATTGCCAGTGAGATTTACACCCCTGGGAGTCATGTCCCATGTGGGGGAAGGGCAGTGAGTTCACCTGCCGAGTTGGCATAGAGAGATAGAGGGCACATCTGAGCAATAAAAGAGGCGGGCTGGTCAGCATACAACACTGTGGGCAGGTCATGGGAAGGAGGGTTGAGGAGCTCAGTGTCTGAACTATACAAATACAACATGTTTAAATAGTCATGGATAAGAGCTAGTGGGGACTTATGTTTAAATGAACAAAAGAAAGAATATTAGATACAACAAAGTCATCTGACTGTCTCTTGAAATTGTACTAGAAAGCCTCTTGGGTGGTCTGTGAAAAAAAAATTGTGTGTGTGAGATGTGGTATTTTTTAGAGTACATAATTTAGAAGATATGAATGAAGAAACAAACTACTGTAAAGTAGGAAAATATTCTCTGAGCATGGCTGGGCTTTTCTAATTGGTAGTAGGGGGGGGAACAGGGCCTGGGTCTCCACTGTCCAATCTGTTAGTAGCTCTCAAGGATGGAATTTCTAGCTGGTTAAGTCCTCTTGATCTGCATCCCATTTGGTTCTTTCAATTTAAACTTAAATCTCTCTTCTCTCCTTTGGCAAAAACATGTATTCCTTAGATGTTTTCTCACTATGGACCTAGTTCTTGTTATCTTTTAAATAGATGGGTAAGTTTTGCCAGGGATCAGTGGGTCCTCAGTGTCCACTTAGTGGGCCTTGACACTAGCTCAAACTGCACTTGAGGGGTGCGCTGTTGAAAGAAGGGTTCCCGGGCTCCCTAAAAGGTGTGGGGAGCAGTTTTTGCTAGTTTTTTGGAAGCTTCTAAAAGACAAAATGACTCTACAATAGGCTTTCAAAGGATTCTTTAAGACACATTGCAGAAAAGCTTAAAAAAATCTTGATAGTAGTCCTACTGCACCCTTTGTACTTCCCATCCCCTTTCCACCTGACCCCCCAGAGCCTAGAAGTTCAGTTACCCCTAAAAATTAGGCCATGGCACAGGGTTGAACTTCATCAAGGATTTCTTGGACCCCAAGAAAAATCAGACTACATCATAGAAGAAATTACATCAACCGGTTCAGATGCCCTTCTTAATTGCTATCACCAAAACTCTTATCACAGCAATTAGCCACTGAATGATGAACGTTCCTTCTATGTTGTGAGATGTCTCCAGCAAATCTTTTAAGGAGACATCTTCTCACAAAATAGAATTATAAATTAGTTTTCAGACCTGGTAGTGTTAGATAGTCCAGATTACACAAGGATTATGCTCATGGCACAAGCCCGAGGAGACTTCCCTTCTAAAAAGTTGTTAGCGGTGGCTGAATTGAGCTGCAGAAGGTGGCGGTCTCCACAGGAGTTAAAGTTCCTCCTAGTTTTCGCTTGTTGGAAGAACTTGAAGAAGGACAAAGAGGAGTAGGCGATAGTACTGTTAGCTGAGGCCTGGAAGATGATGAAGATGTGACACTTACAAGGTGGACAGGCATGATTATTGGGCCACCGAGGACAAATTATGAAAACAGAATATATAGCCTGAAAGTAGAATGTGAACCTAAATACCCAGAAGCTCCTTCATCAGTTAGATTTGTAACAAAAATTAATATGAATGGAATAAATAATTCCAGTGGAATGGTAGATGCATGGAGGATAACCAGTGTTAGCAAAATGGCAAAATTTGTATGACAATAAAGTTGTACTTCATGAGCTAAGACGTTTAATGATGTCCAAAGAAAACATGAAACTTCCACAGCCACCAGAAGGACAGACATACAACAATTAATTTTAGTGGATCTCAGACTTGTCTTAAATCAACAACCTTCTACTCATGTTAATGTCTTAAGTATCACAATGCAGAATACCCACACATTAAGTAAAAGAATTCCAGCTGGTAAACATTATCTGGACATTTGTAAGAATATGTTTAATGTGTGTACACCCATTATGTTTTCAGGTAACAGGAGGAAAAATGCAGCACAATTCTTTTTTTCTCTTATCCAGACACTGTTATTTAAGCATAAACCTGGAGTGCTCAAAGTAGAATTCAGGTTTACAAGACGAAAGCATGGCGAGAAGTGTCAGATTGTCGTGGAGAAGGATATGTGTGTCTGAAAACTAATTTTAAGAAGGAAAAACGTATATGGCATGCTTTATCCACTTGCTTAGTGAAAGAGCTGCAGTTCAAATTGTTTAAAGTAGCGGGTACAATGAATATTGTTGCAAATTGTGTTAATTTTTGAAGCATTGTGGGTGCTGACTACTAGTAGTATCAAAAATATGTTCAGGATTGCTTTGATACCTGCATTTATAATAAAAAATGTTGGGGGGTGTTGATGAATTTCTCTTAAAAGCCGTTCCCTATGTATTACTTGTAACAAACATGGTAAATATTTGTTTACAGTCTTTGTTTAATAAACTATGCATTTAAGTTCAAGTGAAACCAACTAAAAGGAAATAGGTGTATGGATATGTGATTTTGAAATTAAAGTTAGTCTTAAATGTAAATAAAATGTGGAAAGTATCCTCAGAGACTGTGCCATCTCTATTATATTGTTGTAATATATGTATAGAACTTTACTTACAGAGTAGCTTTTCATCTGTACAAGCTTATTATTTATCCTATTTTGTATACTTCTTATGAATTGGAATTTTGTAGAGTAGTTCAGAGAACAAATTATCTAAGTAGTTTAATTTCTTCTGTGGAGGAAGAAAAACTCCAGGTATTATGTATTGAATTGACTATGTATTGATAATGTATTGAATTGACCAGAAATATAATTAAAAAGATGCTCAATTCTAATAATTCTTATAAAACTATAAATTGCAAATTACCCACATACACATTCCACTTTTTTCTTATAATACCTTTTTTTCTTTATTTTTCTGTGAAGTTTCAGGAAGTTAATAGAATGAACTAGTTGGTGACATTTCTCCCAATTAATGCTTTTAACACTAGCTAGAATTAATTTTACTCCATCCTACTCAGCCTCTGCTCTAACAAATAGGTAATTATGAAGTTGAAAGTTCAGTATAGTTTATTTTTACCAAAGTGACTTGAGGCTTTGGGCCACTGTTTCTTACTTCAAAGGACTGGGTATACTACTTTGTTGAAAATATTGTTGAATATTGAATATATATACATTCATTGAAGAGAATAAAGAGGTGGTCATAAAAGTCTCCGTTAATTTTGGAAAACTTAATTATTTGTCTCATACTTCACCTCAATATATAGAAACCAAAACCAGTATAGTCAAAATATTAAATTAGATATTCAGACATTTACATATAAAGAGAAAAAACCACCCTTAGATATAGATATGAAAATGTTTTAGTTAATTTTTTGTAGTACTACAAGGACATATTTCTCAAACATACCCCGAAATGTTCTTTTAAAGCTCATTCAAAATTAAAGCCTTTTAGTTACCTTTTTTTGATTAATAGTACATAAAAGTGAGTTTGTCTAAACTTAGGAATTTCAACATAGCTATTCTATTTTAGATTATCAGGACTGTTTAAAATGCTTTAAAGTGACACATAGCATACACATACAAATTAAAAGTGCATGTGTAATTTATTAAAATAGATTTGAAATGAACTATTATTTGAAATACATTCTGAAAAAATAAATGGTGGAAAGAGGAAAAAAAAAAGTTGTTAGCTAATTTAGACTTCCTGCTATTGCTATGAGATATATAAAAAAATAAGGACCTTTCCAGACCTTTACCTAAATTGTCCCAATCAAAGCATGTTTGAGTCTGAGCACTGTGTCTCAAACATCTTTCAATGGCTCTTACTCTTTATACATTAACTAAAACCCCAATATGACAATGCGAGGAACAACATAAATTGGCCTTTACTTGTTCAGAAGAGGTTTTAATGCAACCAAACCTTAAACTTGTCTAACTACGTTTACTCTTGAGAGTTCTTGCTCAAAAGCACAGAGATAGAGACCTGCTCCCTGCTAACGCAAACCCAGAAGGCCAGCATTTTTATATAGTTTAGTGAGATTTTGTGTAAGTGTTTTGCCATTTTGTGTTTTTTGGAGTCAGTTTGTTTGACTCATGGTTAAAAAGTTTAGCTTATAAGTCTTTTTATTGTGTTTGTCTAACTGTGTAAGTCTTTTTATTTTGATTGTCTGAATGTTTATGTATAAATGTTATATGTATGGGTTTTTTTTTGTTGTTGTTACTTCCAGATGGTATTGTCAAAAGAAATTGTAAAATTCCTTATAGAAATTTTGTTCAAATTGGCTTAAGGATAAATAAGTGCTTATATATAGTAAATACTCCTGAAACTTGGGAATGAAGGGGAAAAACACAAACTTTTAACGTTTTAAATATTCTTAAAAGCTAACCCAAAATGTTTTGAAAGATGCCAGTTCATATAATCGAGGTAGATCTTTAGCAATTTTGATTGCATTGTTGGTTGAGTTATCAATGTTATATACAAAACAAGCATGTTTTTGTTTTACTTCTGTGCGTTTTTACTATGTTTATTGATCAAATAAGCTAACATAATGTTTACTAAATATTTACAATAACAAAGTTGCAAAGTTTGCATTAACCAAATGGAGACATCACTTTGACAAAGATTATTTTAACAATAATTGTGTTTTATAGGCTGTCAGCTTAAAGATCTTTTTTAGAATCTTCTTGGTAACTTAAATATGTAAGGTTTGTGGAATGTGTTTTTATTAAGGAAAAAGAGAGTAGTTTTGCCTTAAAGAAAAAAGACTGGTTGTTGCAAATGAAAAAGAAAATACAGGACAAAATCTTAATGAATGTGGACAATCATAGAAGGTTTGCATGAAATGACTTTTCCATATAGTCAAAAGTTGGGTAAGATCCTATGTTTAGGAATTTTCTTATCAAACACTATTCCCACGTGGGTTTCTTTTTGTTAAAATCAGAAAATGTGCATGGATTATTGGCCTCCTCTTAATAAGAGGTTAAAAGCAATTACTTTTCCTTTTGGATAATCTAGGTGAAAGACTGAGATTCTGTGCTTTGTCAAAACTAGTTTCTTGACTTTAAAATAATCATGCTACTCCCCATAATAACTTCTCTAATTTTTATTGCTACTTTGGTTAAACAGAGGACCAAGTGTTTTGCAGTGACCCATGATCTTGTTTAACTAAGTGCTGAAATCATTGAAAACATTCACTACTTCGCTTCCCTAACAGCAAGCCCCCAGATAGCCTTCTTGATTTCTCTTTGAGACTTCACATTGGAGGACATGTTTTAAACCTTGCTAAAAAGGACCTGATGAGGCTTACTAAAATTCTTTTTATTGCTGTTAAATTATAGAAAATTAGCCCTTGGATTCCTATCTCCCAGCTTTAAGTGGGCCTCTTAGAGGGACTAAAATTGACTAGTCACCCCTACAGATGGCCATAAATTAAAACCAAGAATCAGGACCAAATGGTCCAGAAGCAGGTGACTTCAGAGGTGGACAGCTTTGACCGAGAAATCATAGACTCAAACTTTTCCCACTCCGTTTCCTGTACCCCCTACTGGTTTTCATTTATTGACCTATTTGCCAACCCTTCCTAGTGCCAAATGAAATCTTTAGGTGTAATACTGTTATTATCATTCATCTGAGGTATTTTAAATTTAGACCACCCTTTAGCTCCGGCAATACAAAAAAATCACTGATACAGCCCAATCTAACTGATTGCTGGTTTTGCACAAAATTACTATCTGAAAAGAAAAAAAAAGCCAGAAATCCAGCTCCTGCAACTGCATTTAGAACTGTTTTAGCTCCAAAGAGGGATGTAAAATACAAACAACCGATGCCAATATGTTCACACACTACCGTCTCTCCTATGTTAATGAAAATTCCCTATGTCACTGCAAATTTTCCTATTTGTATAGAATACCCTAGTGGAAAGCATCACTTATGAGAAACTCATTGATTTATGTGATCAGACATTATTATCTTATCATAAATATTGTAAATGGCTCCCTGCTTATAAAATGATACTGACTTTAAAATGAAAGGTACTATATTGGCCAGCATTAATTCTACTTTCACAATAGAGTTTCAGAATATTCAAACTGTACGTACAATTTATTCAGCTGCTTTTTAGGAATATGTCAGTTAATCTTTTATGTTACACCATAAGTTTGATGTTCACTGGGGTGATCCAAACCCCAGATGAACTTATAGAGGAATTTCTATCCATACAAAGACGGGATTTGCCTCTGGTCTTTTGTGGTCCCTTACCAGAAAGATTCTTTGCTCTTCTAACTTAACTAAATTTCTGGTTTATTGGTCTTACAAAGACTCTATCATTGAAGGTAGTTCTGCTTTACACATGAAGTTACCTAATGCAATGTTTATTTCTTGCAGAAAAAGTATTTTTTAAAGCATTTCCCCATGATTGGCCAGGAAGATAGAGACTAGAATACCTTGCTCCAATGGGGTCAAAATTGTCTACCCTAAACGCTAGCCTAATATAGTTAATTTAGACTTCTCTGAACATCAAATCTCAACCTGACAGAAAAGGTATAGTATTCCTAACCCCTTATATTCCGCAATATAGGGTTTCATCTTTCGTATAGACCATCCTACCTTCCTTGGGACGTATGATCTGGAGTAAACAATTATAAATATAGCTTAAGTTATGGAACAGAGCTTTGAGACTACCCTATAAACTCTTCAGGTGCTCCGAGATGCAGCAGAGAGCCCACTTTCCATGATTTCAGGCCCTGGATATTCTAACTGCCCAAAAGGGGGGCACTTGCACCTTAACACATCACCTATGTTGCTTTTATGCTAATAAATCTGGCATTGTAGTAAACAATTAAAAAAAACTTTTAAAGACCTAATTAGAGCATTCCATGATATTAGTCAAGCCCAAACATTTCAGTGGACAGATTTATTTCCTGACCTTGGTCTCTGGTTCAGTGGAATTTGGGGACAAATGCACTTTGGATTTTTTTTTTTTTGCCTTTCTAGCTAATTTTTTATTTTATTTATTTATGTTTTTATTAATTAACGGAAAAAAAGAAATTAACACAACATTTAGAAATCATACCATTCTACATATGCAATCAGTAATTCTTAACATCATCACATAGATGCATGATCATCGTTTCTTAGTACATTTGCATCAGTTTAGAGGAACTAGCAACACAACAGAAAAAGATATAGAATGTTAATATAGAGAAAAGAAATAAAAGTAATAATAATAGTAAAAAAAAAAAAACAAAAAAAACCCAAAAAAAAACCCTATAGCTCAGATGCAGCTTCATTCAGTGTTTTAACATGATTACTTTGCAATTAGGTATTATTGTGCTGTCCATTTTTGAGTTTTTGTATCTAATCCTGTTGCACAGTCTGTATCCTTTCAGCTCCAATTACCCATTATCTTACCCTGTTTCTAACTCCTGCTGGACTCTGTTACCAATGACATATTCCAAGTTTATTCTCGAATGTCTGTTCACATCAGTGGGACCATACAGTATTTGTCCTTTAGTTTTTGGCTAGACTCACTCAGCATAATGTTCTCTAGGTCCATCCATGTTATTACATGCTTCATAAGTTTATCTTGTCTTAAAGCTGCATAATATTCCATCGTATGTATATACCACAGTTTGTTTAGCCATTCTTCTGTTGATGGACATTTTGGCTGTTTCCATCTCTTTGCAATTGTAAATAACGCTGCTATAAACATTGGTGTGCAAATGTCCGTTTGTGTCTTTGCCTTTAAGTCCTTTGAGTAGATACTTAGCAATGGTATTGCTGGGTCATATGGCAATTCTATATTCAGCTTTTTGAGGAACCGCCAAACTGCCTTCCACAGTAGTTGCACCATTTGACATTCCCACCAACAGTGGATAAGTGTGCCTCTTTCTCCGCATCCTCTCCAGCACTTGTCATTTTCTGTTTTGTTGATAATGGCCATTCTGGTGGGTATGAGATGATATCTCATTGTGGTTTTGATTTGCATTTCTCTAGTGGCCAGGGACATTGAGCATCTCTTCATGTGCCTCTTGGCCATCCGTATTTTCTCTTCTGTTAGGTGTCTGTTCAAGTCTTTTTCCCATTTTGTAATTGGGTTGGCTGTCTTTTTGTTGTTGAGTTGAACAATCTCTTTATAAATTCTGGATACTAGACCTTTATCTGATATGTCATTTCCAAATATTATCTCCCATTGTGTAGGCTGTCTTTCTACTTTCTTGATGAAGTTCTTTGATGCACAGAAGTGTTTAATTTTGAGGAGCTCCCATTTATTTATTTCTTTCTTCAGTGCTCTTGCTTTAGGTTTAAGGTCCATAAAACCGCCTCCAATTGTAAGATTCATAAGATATCTCCCTACATTTTCCTCTAACTGTTTTATGGTCTTAGACCTAATTGCACTTTGGATTTATACCGTCAACAATAATTATTGGGATTTTTTCTTATGCAAATTGTGTTTCAAAAATTTGTTCAAATTCCTTGTTATCCATGAGACAAATGTTTGCTCCTAAAATAGCCAGTCAAAAAAAAAAAAAGAATTAAAAATGGGACTTGTGGCATATTTATGGGAATTGGAGCCTAGCCGTCTTTAAAAATTTAAACAGTACTTTTCTTAACATTCTCTCCATACCTGCAATCTAACTTACTGTCCTCCCCCTCTCCTGTCGTGGACCGCCCATTTCCATAGCCCACCACAAAACCACACCCTTCCTGTTATGTTCTTAACTTCCCTATTCCTAACTTCTGCCCTAAGCCTAGCAACTGCTTCTTAGCTTGTGTGATTGGCTACCCTCCCCTGACGTACATGCCCCGACTCCACCCCTCCTCCAAACTGTATATAACCCGAGCTCACCAAGCGTCGGGGTCCTTTTTAGCCCTTAAGCCCCTGAGCACACGAGTCTTTGCTATGTAACAATAAAGTAGCAGTGTGCAACAATTGGCCTCCGGCTCAAGTCTTTTTAGGACCCTCGGCGGGGAACCCTGCCGAGCATCGGCTCACCTTAGTCCACTTCTCCGGGCCCGGAACCCCCTCACCCCCACCCGGTGAAACGTCCAAACACCCTGACGCCGCGAGGCAGGAGGCCCAAAAGCCGTAGCGCCCTCTTTAGCCCCTGCGACATCACCGCGGCAGGGACTGTTGTGGTGGAGCAAGATTAAAACATAAGAATAATAATAGGGTCGCTGACCCAGAAAAAGGGCCATACCATAATCCACTCAAATGAGTAAGTAACCCTACTCCAAGATAAATGTAATTAAACAGCCACCCAGTGCATCCCACTACCACAAAAAGAAAGAAGAAAACCTAGTGCAAAAATCCGAAGGGAAAAAGCAAAACGGAGTGGGCCATGACCGCCTGCACAGGGGCTGTCCTGCCGCCAACCAGAGGCTGGTGTGACAGTGACCAGAGCCATCTCATCACGTTCCCAAAGAGACCACTGGAAGCATCGAAAAGGGGGGACTGCTGAGCAAAGCGAAAAGGCCGCCTGCCTCGACGTTGCTGGGAGTGACCCCCTTTCTGAGAAGCGCCAGGGACTTTCCAAAAATGTAAAAACAAAAAAGGAGGGGCTTTCTGAAAAAGCAGAACATACCCCTAAAAAGCTGCAGTTTAAGCAACAATTGGCAATAAACTGGTTTTGGGCCATTAGGAAGAGCCTATCAAAAGCAGATAAATATACTGTAATAACCAATTTATGATCATTTTCCACTTTCGAAGGCCCTCCTTTATCATAAGGAACCTGGAGGTCAGTCAATTATTTTAACTTTCCCTTTGGAAGTCTTCTGTTTGCCTTTATAAGACAATGTCACTTGCCAATCATTTTGAGACTCTTACTTTGGCTTGAGATCTCCCTGCTCAAGCAATTTGTCTTTCAATAAACCCATTATATTGATTATTGATTATTATTGGTGACTTCGTTTCTTATAACAGTAGTTTCCAGGTATAGATGAAGTGGTGCTAGGATCCATTTGGTAAAGGACACTGAAGGTCATCCCGTAGGGGTCATATAAGGATTTCAGGCAGAGGAGGGACAAAATCGGAGATGCACTTTCTTAATGTATTAAGTTCCCTGACAGCTCCACCTTTGTGCACAGGGCACATTTTTTTTTTTTTTTTTACTGCTCTTAGAAATTTCACCATGTCCTCCCATAAAAGGGGTCCCCAATATCACATGTCTGGAAAATGGACTAACGTTTTTTCTTTTTTTTACAGATTGAAGATACCTTTCATGGCATTATGAAAATTCACTTCTAGTCCAGACTTTCACACACTTTGTAGATTGATGCTAGTTTTCAGCTTTGCTGTTTAAGCATCTTTTTTTTTTTTTAACTCTTCTTTTTAGAACTTCCCCATTTTATTGGGGGCCCATTATTTGTGTCTGGATTGAATGAGCCCCAAATACTTTTCTTTCCAGATATTTTCTTTCATCATTTAAACCCATCTTGCTCAAACCCTTAACATTCTGCATTTCTCTTTAGAGAGCAGCTTTTTGGTTCTCTGTGATTCATTTTTCTATCATTCCCTTGTCTCGGCACCCAAACACCACACTGTGCCACCTATTACGGAACTTACTGTGACTTGTCTTCACAGGTTTTGCTTACTTCTAAATGTGCCCGTGAACCCTTGCATCATTTTCTCTCATAAGAAGGGAGTCTTACTGTTTTTCTTTTATTTTTCAGGCCAGAGAAGCTCTGCTTCTATCTGTCTAAAGCATCTGTGTTGCTGCTTATTTCTTCTGTTTACTTACTGACCTACTCCCCAGCTAATGGACTCACTCCCTTTCCTTCCTTGTAGGTGGTCATTCAAGCAGATGTGAGCTCAGATTTCTCATACAATTATCAAATGAAAGACGAAAGGATATAAAACATCTGGACTTTTGGGGGAGCATTTGGCAGTATATGCATTAGGGAAATGGAAATGAATTTCTTTGGTTATTGATGCTGCAAACTGGGTGTCAGAGAGGACTGTAAACAGTGGCTTGTTTAAAAGGAGGTAGCATGTAGGTGGACCAAACCGGTTTAGATCAGTGGGCCTGGTAGATGGTAAGGTCAAGCCCAGCTTTGTTTAACATCTTCCTAAATAATCCAGAAGATTGATTTAAAAACCTTTTAATTACATGTTTATGTGGCTTCAAGCTGGGAGGTGTTACATGTGATATGAGGAGAAAGACTGAAGAGGTGGACAGACAACTTGGTAAAGGCTTTTCTTTTTCATTAAAGAAAGGAAAAGTTTTAAATGATAGTTTAGTGTGAGAACAATTTCAAGTCAAGCTATTAAAGGAAAAGAAAAATGAGGCAATTTATAACATGGTGTAGAAGTTCAAATGGTCATCATTATCTAGAGTTCTCTTAAAATGATTCTATCAGGGGCAGCAAATAACTTACTGATAGAGAATCATTGAGATTTTTCTGCCAACACTAAAATCATATATGTAAATAAAAGCACTTTTAACTTATTTTATTCTAAATTAATATTCAGAAATATTGATTTTGGGGGGTGTTCAATTGCATGAAAATAGCACATGTATAGAGTCATGTAATCACCATCATTGGATGACTGAAAGTTTCCATCACCCCCCAAACTCCCTTTTTCTAAGTCTTTGTAGTCACATTCTCCACCCACCTGCAACCTCTGGTGACCAGGATGTTCTCTCTCAGTACAGGATTGGCTTTTTGAGGACCCCATGAGTGGTAGTTAGGTTCAGGTGTCAAGCTGGCCAGGTGCTGGTACCTTGTTGTTCTGTTGCTGTGGACTTGAATCATCAGCCTGTGATATTCATCTATGGCTGATTACATCTGCAGCTGGCTAAGCGGAGTGCCTTCTGCAGTGAGCGAGGTTTAATTTAATCAGCCGGAGGCTTTAGAGTGAGGTCAGAAGAGAGCTCAGTAGCTCAGCCCAAGCATCTCAGCATACCTCATCTCAGCCGCGCAGCTCAGCCTGGATCTTTGGAGATGCAGAAAGGAACCACCCTGGGGAAAACTGTTGGAAGCCGGAAGAGAAGTTAGCAGGCATCACCCTGTGTCTTCCCATGTAAGAGAGAACCTCAGATGAAAGCTAGCTGCCTTTCCTTTGAAGAACTATAAGTTTTTAACTGAATAAATACCCTTATTTAAAAGTTGATCCGATGTGTGTTGCATTCTGGCAGCTTTAGCAAACTAAAACACCATGTAAATGTAAGTATACAATATATAACTTATTGAGACTATCACTCATCTGGCATAATGCCTTTGACATCCATCAAAGTTGTTGTATGTGTAAATAATCTGTTCCTTTTTATTGTTGAGTAGTTTTCTATTGTGTATAAGCACCACAGAATTGTTTATCCATTCACCTCTTAAAGGAGATTTGGGTTTTTCCCACTTTTTGGCAATTATGAGTAGGTATACTCTAAACATTCAAATAAAGTTTTTTGTGTGAAAATATGTTTTCATTTCTCTAGGGTGGGAGTGGGATTACTTGTTCATATGCTAAGTGTATGGTTAACTTCAGAAGAAATTGGCAAAGTGTTTTTCAGAGTGACTACCATTTTGCTTTCCCAACAGCAATATGTGAGAATTCTGCATCCTTGCTAGGGCTCAGTATTTTCAGTACTTTTTCTTGTAGATGATCTAATGGGTACATAGTGGTATCTCATCATGGCTTTCATTTGCATTTGCCTAATGGCTAACTATGTTGAATTTTTTCACATGCTTATTTGTCACCAGTATGTTCTTTTCATTAAAGTGTCTGTTCAAATTTTTCACTTATTTAAAAAATTGGGATGTTTATTTACTTACTGAATTTTGAGAGCTCTTTATATATTCTGATTTATTCAATAAATCCTTTATTGGATATGTAATTTAAATTTTTTTCTCCTATTTATAGCTTCTTTTTTTCATTCTCTTAAAAGTGAGTTTTGCAATGCAAAGTTTTAAATTTTGATGAAATCCAATTGACTAATTTTTTCTTTTATTGATCATCATTTGGCATCATGTCTAAGACCTCATTGCCTGGGTCATATGCCCAAATCACAAAAATTTTCTTCTATGATTTTTCTAAAAGCTTTGTAGCTTTACATGTTGCATTTAGATCTATGATCCATTTTGAATTAATCTTGTACAAACTATTTGCTTTAGGTTGAAGTTATTATCATCATGATTTTGGCTATAGCTGTTCAATTGTTCCATCACTATTTGTTGAAAAGATTATTCTTTCTCCATAGACTTGCTTTCACAACTTTGTCAAAAAATCAACTGATGGGTGGGTCACAGTGGCTCAGCAGGCAGAGTTCTTGTGCCACGCTGGAGACCCAGTTTTGATTCCTGGTGCCTGCCCATGCAAAAAAAAAAAAAAAAAAAAAAAAAATTCAACTGAGATATTTATGTAGAACTATTAAATGTTTCTGGAGTCTCCTTTCTGTTTCATCAATCTATGTATTGTACTGTGATACTTCTAATTTATTCTTTTTTTTTTCAAAATTGTTCCAGCTATTCATGTACCTTTGCCTTTTCAAATAAATTTTTAGAATAAATTTGTTTATAACCACAAAAATTCCTGCTAGATTTTTTTTGGAATTGTGTTAAATGTCTAGAACTCATGTCTTTACTATGTTGAGTCTCCCAGTCCATGAACACTGTATATCTCTCCATTTATTTGGATCTTCCTTGATTTTTTTCATCAGCATTTTATAGTTTTCAGTATACAGAGCCTATACATGGTTTATCAGATTTATACCTAAGCATTTTATTTTGTTCTACTTTTGTAAATGGTGTTGTTAATTTAAATTTAAATTTCCAATTGCGCATTGCTAATATACAGAAATGTGATTGATTTTTGAGAATTGAGCTTGTGTATTCTGCAAACTTGCTAGATGTTTTTGTAGAAAACAGAATTGTTTACTTGGATGCTCATGTCATCCGTGAATAGGGACAGTTTTATTTCTTCCTTTCTAATCTGTATGACTTTTATGTCTTTTTCTTGCCCTAACGTACTGGCTACAACTTTCTATTTAATTCCAGTTAAACAGGAGTGGAGGGAGTGGATACCTTGTTTTATTCCCAATCTTAGAGTGAAAACATCAAGTATGATGTTAGCTGTATTTTTTTATAGCTGTCTGTTTTAGTTTGCTAGCTGCCAGAATGCAATATACCAGAAACAAACAGAATGGCTTTTAAAAAGGGGAATTTAATGAGTTGCTAGTCTACAGTTCTAAGTCTGAGAAAATGTCCCCATTAAAACAAGTCTATAGCAATGTCTAATCTAAGGCATCCAGAGAAAGATACCTTGGTTCACAAAGGCCAATGACGCTCAACATTTCTCTCTCAGCTGGAAGGGCACATGGCAAACATGGCGGCCTCTGCTGGCTTTCTCATGGTTCTACAAAAGGGAATGCACTCCAAAGTGTTTCCTCTTTTATAGGACTTCAGAAACTAATTAAGACTCATCTAAATCGGTGGAGACACGCCTCTACCTAACCCAGCTTAACAACCACTCTTGATCAAATCACATCTCCAGGGAGATGATCTAATTACAGTTTCAAACATACAATACTGAATAAGGATTAAAAGAAGCGGCTGCCTTTACAAAATGGGATTAGGATTAAAACATGGCTTTTTTGGGTACATCATTTCAAACCAGCACAGATGTCCTTTACCATGTTAAGGAATGTCCCTGCTATTTCTAGTTTGCTGAGATACTTTATCATAAATGATTGTTAAATTTTATCTAATGCTTTTTTTCTGCACCAATAGAAATGATCATGTGTTTTATTTAGACTGTTAATATGGTTGATCACACGGCCTGATTTTCAAACATTGAGCCAGCCTTGCTTTTATATTATTGCTTTCAATAATATATCACTTGGTTGTGATATATTATTTCTTATATATATATTACTAAATTGTGTTTGCTAGTGTTTTGTTCAGGATTTTTTGCCTCTATGTTCATGAAAGATATTTTTGTAGTGTCCTTAGGCTATCTGTAACTGGTTTTAGTATCAGGGTAATGCAGGTGTCGTAAATTAGTTGGGAAGTGCCCCCTCTTCTGCCATTCTTTGGAAGAGAGTGTTTAGAATTGGTACTATCTGTTCTCTAAGTGTGTGGTAGAATTCACTGGTGAAACCATCTAGTTCTAGAGATTTTTTTGGGAAGGTTTTGAATTTTACAAATTCAATTTCTTTATTGGTTATAGATAGAACTATTCAGGTTATCTCTTTTGTCTTGGGTATTTTTAGTAATTTGAGGCTGTATTAGTCAGGGTTCTCCAGGGAAACAGAACCAATATATATCTAATGTAAATACTGTAAGATTTTATGATAGGAATTGGCTCATGCTATTTTATATAATGTAAACATTATGAGATTTTATTATAGGAATTGGCTTATACTAGTATATGCATACAATGTAAATATTATAATATTTATTATAGAAATTGGTTCACATGATTGTGGGGATGGGCAAGTCCAAATGCCATAGGGAAGGTTGTAAACTGGGAACTCCAATGAAGGTTTTGATGAATCCCCCAG
Source organism: Tamandua tetradactyla (assembly GCF_023851605.1). Lineage (NCBI taxonomy): Eukaryota > Metazoa > Chordata > Mammalia > Pilosa > Myrmecophagidae > Tamandua > Tamandua tetradactyla. The sequence goes on along the minus strand of NC_135327.1, from coordinate 228,612,552 downwards.
GAGAAGATGCTTGCCTGAAGTTGAGATGGAAATTCTTCCTTCTGACTGCTGAAATTATCACTTCTTGTTTAGGCCTTCAAGTGACTGGATGAGACACCTCTCACTGTTGAAGGCAATTTCCTTGGTTAATTGTAGATGTAATCTGCTGTAGATGCAATCAACTGACTGATGACTTAAATCTATGAAATATTCTCACAGTAACAATCAGGCCAGTGCTTGCTTGACCAAACAACTGGACACCATAATCTAGCCAAGCTGAGACATGAACTTAACAATCAGAGTAGGTTTTGGTCCATTTTCCCAAAGTCATGAAATCTTATGCATCAGATATTTATAATATTCCCTTGTTATCCTTCTAAAGTCTAAGGAATTTGCCATAATATTCCCTCTTTCATTCATGATATTGGTATTTTGTGGATTCTGTTTTTTCCTTTGTCGTTCTTACTAGAGGTTTTTCAATGTAATTGACTTTCAAAAAAATGTTTTTGGTTTTATGGAGTTTAATCATTTTTCTGCTTTCTATGTCATTGTTTTTTTTCTCCAATCTTTTAGTCTTAACTGTTTATTTCCTTCTACTTGATGTAGCCTTATTTTTTTATATAAACTTTACTGTTTAGAACAGTTTCAGCTTTATAGAAAAATTGTACAGAGTTCCCACATACCCCATACCCAATTTCCTCTATTGTTTTTTCAATGTTTTAACATAATTGTATTACAGTTAGGTAAAATTGTGCTGTCCATTTCTGAGTTTTTTTTTAAATTTTTTTTATTAATTAAAAAAAAGAAAAGAAATTAACACAACATTTAGAAGTCATTCCATTCTACATATGCACTCAGTAATTCTTAATATCATCACATAGATGTATGATCATCCTTTCTTAGTACATTTGCATCGATTTAGGAAAAAAACTAGCAAAACAGCAGAAAAAGATATAGAATGTTAATATAGAGAAGAAAATTACAATAATAATAATAATAATAAAATATATATATATAAAAAGGAAAAAGAAAAAACAAAAACAAAAGATACAAACAAACAAACAACAACAACAAAAAAAACTATAGTTCAGATGCAGCTTCATTCAGTGTTTTAACAGTTACATTATAATTAGGTATTATTGTGCTGTCCATTTTTGAGTTTTTGTATCTAGTCCTGTTGCACAGTCTGTATCCCTTCAGCTCCAATTACCCATTATCTTACCCTGTTTCTAACTCCTGCTGGTCTCTGTTACCAATGATATATTCCAAGTTGATTCTCGAATGTCGGTTCACATCAGTGGGACCATACAGTATTTGTCCTTTAGTTTTTGGCTAGACTCACTCAGCATAATGTTCTGTAGGTCCATCCATGTTATTACATGCTTCATAAGTTTATTCTGCCTTAAAGCTGCATAATATTCCATCGTAGGTATATACCACAGTTTGTTTAGCCACTCGTCTGTTGATGGACATTTTGGCTGTTTCCATCTCTTTGCAATTGTAAATAACGCTGCTATAAACATTGGTGTGCAAATGTCCGTTTGTGTCTTTGCCCTTAAGTCCTTTGAGTAGATACTTAGCAATGGTATTGCTGGGTCATATGGCAATTCTATATTCAGCTTTTTGAGGAACCTCCAAACAGCCTTCCACAGTGGTTGCACCATTTGACATTCCCACCAACAGTGGATAAGTGTGCCTCTTTCTCCGCATCCTCTCCAGCACTTGTCATTTTCTGTTTTGTTGATAATGGCTTCATAAGTTTAGTCTGTCTTAAAGCTGCATAATATTCCATCGTAGGTATATGCCACAGTTTGTTTAGCCACTCGTCTGTTGATGGACATTTTGGCTGTTTCCATCACTTTGCAATTGTAGATAATGCTGCTATAAACATTGGTGTGCAAATGTCCGTTTGTGTCTTTGCCCTTAAGTCCTTTGAGTAGATACCTAGCAGTGGTATTGCTGGGTCGTAATCCATTCTGCCAGTCTATGTCTTTTGATTGGGGAATTCAGTCCATTAACTTTTAGTGTTATTACTGTTTGGATAATATTTTCCTCTACCATTTTGCCTTTTGTATTATATATATCATATCTGATTTTCCTTCTTTCTACACTTTTCTCCATACCTCTTTCTTCTGTCTTTTCGTATCTGACTCTAGTGCTCCCTTTAGTATTTCTTGCAGAGTTGGTCTCTTGGTCACAAATTCTCTCAGTGACTTTTTGTCTGTAAATGTTTTAATTTCTCCTTCATTTTTGAAGGACAATTTTGCTGGATACAGGAGTCTTGGTTGGCAGTTTTTCTCTTTTAGTAATTTAAATATATCATCCCACTGTCTTCCTGCTTCCATGGTTTCTGCTGAGAAGTCTACACCTAGTCTTATTGGGTTTCCCTTGTATGTGATGGATTGTTTTTCTCTTGCTGCTTTCAAGATCCTCTCTTTCTCTTTGACCTCTGACATTCTAACTAGTAAGTGTCTTGGAGAACGCCTATTTGGGTCTATTCTCTTTGGGGTGCGCTGCAGTTCTTGGATCTGTAATTTTAGGTCTTTCATAAGAGTTGGGAAATTTTCAGTGAAAATTTCTTCCATTAGTTTTTCTCCTTCTTTTCCCTTCTCTTCTCCTTCTGGGACACCCACAACACGTATATTTGTGCGCTTCATATTGTCCTTCAGTTCCCTGATCCCCTGCTCAAGTTTTTCCATTCTTTTCCCTATAGTTTCTGTTTCTTTTTGGAATTCAGATGTTCCATCCTCCAGTTCACTAATTGTAGCTTCTGTCTCTTTAGATCTACCATTGTAGGTATCCATTGTTTTTTCCATTTTTTCTTCTTTGTCCTTCACTCCCATAAGTTCTGTGATTTGTTTTTTCAGATTTTCTATTTCTTCTTTTTGTTCAGCCCATGTCTTCTTCATGTCCTCCCTCAATTTATTGATTTGGTTTTTGAAGAGTTTTTCCATTTCTGTTCGTATATTCAGCATTAGTTGTCTCAGCTCCTGTATCTCATTTGAACTATTGGTTTGTTCCTTTGACTGGGCCATATCTTCAATTTTCCGAGCATGATCCGTTATTTTCTGCTGGTGTCTGGGCATTTAATCAGATTTCCATGGGTGTGGGACACAGCTGGTTGAAAGATTTTTCTGTGAAATCTCTGGGCTCTGTTTTTCTTATCCTGCCCAGTAGGTGGCGCTCGTGGCGCTCATCTGTCTGCGGGTCCCACCAGTAAAAGCTGCTGTGGCTCCTTTAACTTTGGAAAACTTTCGCTGTGGGGGCGGGTCACCAGCCGAAGCGGCTTGGGGAAGGTGCCAATCCGAATCTCACAGTCAGCCCGGGAAACTGCGCGTGGAGGGGGGGCGCCGGCCACTGCAGCTTGGGGGTGTGCCGGTCCAAATTGCCCAGCCGGCCCGAGACTCCAAGCGTGGCGGGAGGGCCCCACTATCCAACATTCCTAGTCGGACCGGAAAGCCACGTGTGTGGAAGGGACCCCGGTCGCCAGCCACCCCGGCCTGGGGAAACGCACGCCCCTCAGTGATCTCACCGCAGCGGATTCTCCCTGCCCATTCAGCCGTTCCAGAATGGGGTACACTGTCTTTTTGGTCTCTGTCGTGGCTCCGGGAGCTGTTTTGTATCATTTCTGTTTCTTTAGTTGCTGTTCTGGAGGAGGAACTAAGACCCGTGTGTCTTACTAAGCCGCCATCTTCTCCCCATTTCTGAGTTTTTATATTCAGTCCTGTTGCACAATCTGTATCCCTTTGGCTCCAATTACCCAATATCTTACCCTATTTCTATCTCCTGATGGTCTTTGTCACCAAGGAAATATTCCAAGTTTATTCACTAATGTCAGTTCGTATCAGTGAGACCATACAGTATTTGTCCTTTTGTTTCTGGCTAATCACACTCAGCATAATGTCCTTAAGGTCCATTCATGTTGTTACATACTTCATAACTTTATTCTGTCTTACAGCTGCATAATATGCCATCTTATGTAAATGTCACAGTTTGTTTAGTCAACTTTCTGTTGATGGACATTTTGGCTGTTTCCATCTCTTGGTAATTGTTAATAATGCTGCTATAAACATTGGTGTGTAAATGTCCATTTGTGTCCTTGGCCTCGTGTCCTTTGAGTAGAGACAGCATATAGATGCGTCCTGTTTTTTAATCCATTTCTGCCAGACTATGTCTTTTGATTGGAGAGTTTAATCCATTAACATTCAGTGTTATTACTGCATGGGTAGTACTTTCTTCTACTATTTTGCCTTCTGGATTTTATATGTCATATCTAATTTTCCTTCTTTTTACCTTTACTCATAGTCTTCCTTTCTACACTCTTCTCCACACCTCTCTCTTCTGTCTTCGTATCTGTCTCTAGTGTTCCCTTTAGTATTTCTTGCAGAGCTGGTCGCTTGGTCACAAATTCTCTCAGTGATTTTTTGTCTGGAAATGTTTTAATTTTTCCCTCATTTTTGAAGGACAATTTTGCTGGATATAGAATTCTTGGTTGGCAGTTTTTCTCTTTTAATAATTTAAATATATTATTCCACTGTCTTCTCGCCTCCATGGTTTCTGCTGAGAGATCTGCGCATAGTCTTATTGGGCTTCCCTTGTATGTGATGGATTGCTTTTCTCTTACTGCTTTCAAGATCCTCCCTTTCTCTTTGACCGCTGACATTCTGATTATTAAATGTCTTGGAGTATGTCTATTTGGATCTATTCTCTTTGGGGTATGCTGTACTTCTTGGATCTGTAATTTTAAGTCTTTCATAAGAGTTGGGAGATTTTCAGTGATAATTTCCTCCATTAGTTTTTCTCCTCCTTTTCCATTCTCTTCTCCTTCTGGGACCCCCACAACACGTATATTCGTGTGCTTCATATTCTCTTTCAATTCCCTGAGCCCCTGCTTATATTTTTCCATTTTTTCCCCTATAGTTTCTGTTTCTTGTTGGATTTCAGATGTTCCTTCCTCCAGTTCAGAAATCCTATGTTCTGTCTCTCAAAATCTACCATTGTAGGTTTCCATTGTTTTTTCATCTCTTCTAGTGTGTCTTTCATCCCCATAAGTTCGGTGATTTGTCTTTTCAGACTTTCAGTTTCTTCTTTTTGTTCTTTCCTTGCCTTCTTCATATCCTCCCTCAATTCATTGATTTGGTTTTTGATGAGGTTTTCCATGTCTGTTCGTACATTCTGAATTAATTGTTTCAGCTCCTGTATGTCATTTGAATTGTTGGTTTGTTCCTTTGACTGGGCCATATCTTCAATTTTCCTAGTGTGATTTGTTATTTTTTGCTGGCGTCTAGGCATTTAATTACCTTAATTTGTTTATTCTGGAGATTGCTTTCACTTCTTTTATCTAGGGTTTTCTTGCTGGACGAATTTGTTGTCTATCTGTTCTTTGACATTCCGTTCAGCTTTATCTGGACCTTTAGCTTAAGTTTTGTTTAACAGAGGAGAATTTTTCAGTTCTTGTTTTCTTGTTTCTTGCCCTGCTTGTGTGGTACCTTTTCCCCACACACACACTTAGGAGGGTCTACTTAGATATTATAGACCCCAGCCAGATTTTCCCAGACCAAACTGGCCTCCTATCAGGAGGAAAGAGTCACCTGCGTCGGTTTTCCCTGAGGGTGAGACCCAGCAGGTTGAAAGACTTTCCTGTGAAGTCTCTGGACTCTGTTTTTCTTATCCTGCCCAGTATGTGGCGCTTGTCTGACTGCAGGTCCCACCAGCATAAGATGATGTGGTACCTTTAACTTTGGCAGACTCTCCCTGCTGGGGGCTTGGTGGAGACAGAGGAGAGGTTGTAGGCTCGTTTTAATGGCTTCAAATTACCAAGCCCTGGTGTCTGAATTCCTTGATGGAGGGATTCCACCTGGGTGGGGCTTCACCCCTCCCCTGGGGAAGGCACAGGCTCCAGACAAGCCCCCAAATGAGCTCACTTCTGCCTATGCCTGGGGCAGTTGCAGCCTGAAAAGCCCTGCCGCTGTATCCAGAGGCAGTCAAGTCTTTGTAGATACACAGCCACAAAAACCTCTGTTTCCTTCTTTTTTTACCCCCCTTTTTCTGTCAGTCCTGCCCCCTTGGCGCCGGGGCAAAAATGAGCAACCTCCACTTTGATCAGGTTCACCTAAGCTGGGGGCCTATTTTTAGTAGTCAGAATTTGTTAATTAGTTCCACAATTGGCATTTGATTGTGCCCAGTCCCTGCTGCTGGTAAAGTCCTTTCCTTTCCCCTCTGGGAAGCAGTCTGTGGGGGAGGGGCACTGGCTGCTGCAGCTTTGGGAACTCATGGTTCTGGGGGGTGCTCGCAGCCGGTCCAGCTGGTCCAGACTGGGATACACTGTGTGTCTGGTCACTATTGTGGCTCTGGGAGCTGTTCTGTACTGTATCTGGTTATTTAGTAGTTGTTCTGGAGGACGAACTAAAATGCGCACGTTGTTAAGCCGCCATCTTGACCCGGAAATCCAATTTCCTCTATTATTAACATCTTACTTTAGTGTGGTACATTTGTTACAATATCAACACAGTTTTACTATCTAAAGTCCATGTTACTAAGATTTTCTTAGTTTCTGCTTAATGTCCTTTTCTGTGCCAGGAATCCATTCAGGATCCCACGTGGCACCTAACAATCATTTCTCCTTAGGCTTCCTTGATTTTGATGACTGTGCTGGCCCTTTGATCCTCATTAAATATTGCTGGGTGGGTGCATTTGATTGTTCCCATGAAAATGTGACCCACCCAATTGTGGGTGGTAACTTTTGATTAGATGATTTCCATGGAGGTGTGTCTCCACCCACTAAGGTGGAGTTGCTTGCTGGAATCCTTTAAAAGAGGAAACATTTTGGAGAGAGTCCCTTTTGGTAGAGCCACACGAAAGCTAGCAGACGCTGCCATGTTCACCATGTGCCCTTCCAGCTGAGAGAGAAATGTCGAACGTTGTCGGCCTTCTTGAACCAAGGTGTCTTTCCCCGGATGCCTCAAATTGAACATTCCTATAGACTTGTTTTGATTGGGACAGACATTTTCTCAGCTGTACAACTGTAAAGTAGCATCTGATTAAATTCCCCTTTTTAAAAGCCATTCAAAAGTCACTGTACAGTGCCCACACTTAAGGAGTGGGGAGATTTACTGCTTGAGGACAGAATAACTACATAAATTATTTGGAATTTTTCTCCATGGGAGATTGGTTTCTTCTTCCCCTATTTATTTTATTTTATTTATTATTTATAGGAATATGGGCTCATGGATACAATTTACACTTCGTGTTATAATCCAGTTTCTTTATTTATGTCATTGCTGAACTGGTTCCAGCTTTGGCCATTGGGAGCACTTTCGGTTGGCTCCTGTGTCCCTTTGACACAGACATCGCTGTCCCTGCATGTTGTCCAGGTTTTACAGCTGCACATGAGGGAGGCAGGGCAGAGTGTACTTATTCCATCTTACTGGGAATCAGAAATCTTCTCATTTATATTTGCCAATACAAATGACAAATGACAAATTTTATTAGGAAATTGTCACATTAGGACGTTATCACTACTACCCGTATGGTCATCTCCCTGTCTTCTGTTTCTCTTCCTGCTCAGCACCCTTGCCCTAGCTCACTCGCCCAGACAGTGCAGCAGAGCTGAAGGGCCAGGGGAAAGTGAGGCAGCTGGACATGGGGCGGGGTGGGGGGACCATGTTTCCTATTACTCAATCCAAAGATGCTGTTTCCGTAGGATTGAGCTTCTGATCGTTGGTGGCTCCACATGGAGGCTAAATGACCAGCTGGCACAGGCAGGTGATGGCAGGAATTCAAGCCCTGAGGAGGAGCTTATATTAGACAAACTTTAAGGACCCCTCCTAGGAAAGAAACTACATTAAGGATGAAATAAAAAGCCATGGTGAAAGCAAACTACCAAATGCACACGTCAACATATGTTTATTACGTAGCGTTTGTGTAACTGGCTGGACACTGGGGACACACGGGTGAGCATAACACGGTCCCTCCTTTAAGGAGCTTCTTGTTTTGGGGAGAGACAGACAGACATGCGTTGGTGGGGCGGTGTTACGGGAGGGGAGTGGAAAGGTGCTATGGGGTCTATCGGAGGGTCTCCACACTTGGGGGCTTGTAGATGGGCTGGATGTGTGAATAAGGAGAAGAGAAAAATCAAAGGTACCTCCTAAAGTCTGGGCTCCATAAACGAGATGGATGATGGAGCTATTTACTGAGAGGGGGAAGGCTCAGGAAGGAGTAGGTTTGGGTTTTATTTTATGTTTGCTTGCTTTTATGGGGAGAGATATCAAGAGCTCCTCTTGGCCAGGTAGAGATGTGACACAAATCGTTAGGGATATGATTGTGGAGTTCAGGGAAAATTTGAGAAGTTCAGGCCAACCCTTTGGAAATCACTGGCCTATAGATGGCACCTAAAGCCGTGGGATTGGAAGCACTTACACAGAGGGAGTCCTGTAGCTAGAATTGAGAGAGGTCAAGGCTAACAAAGGAGGAGGAGCAAGGAAGCTGAGGAGCAGCCCCTGAAGGAGGGAAAAAACAGAAAAGAGAGGCTGCATTTAAGAAGGGGGGGGAGCCGTCCACTGCGTGGAATCTGTGGAGTCAAGTGAGTAAGGGAAAGGACCACTGGCTTTGGCAACAAGGAAGGTATTAGTGACTTTCCAGAGAGAAGTTTCAGCAGGGAGATGAGAAAGTGGGAGATGAAAATCAGAGACAAGGAGGAAAGCGACGTCTTACTGTGAGATGGGAGTGGAGGAATGGGGTCGTATCTGGTATCTGCCGGGTTGAGGCATTGAGGAAGGGCTGTAAATGAGAGGTGGTGCAGGACGGACTAGGATAAGTGGGGTAGAGATGCACCCTCACTGCCATGGGTGGAGATATGTTCCCTAAACGCCATGTTCAGCTCCTAAGCCCCAGGCTGTGAATGTCCCTTATTTGGAGATCCGGTCTTTGAGGATGTGATCAGTTAAAATGAGCCCTCATCGGGTGTGTCTGGTGCCCTCACAGGAAGAGAAGTTTGGGCACAAGAATAGACAGAAATCAGGGAGAAGGCCACAGGAAGATGGAGAGGCAGAGGCTGGGGTGACAGATCTAGAAGCTAATGGTTTCAAGGTTGGCCGGCAGGCATCAGAGGCTGGAAGAGACTGGAACAGCTCTCCGCTGCAGAATTCAGAGAGAGCCTGGACTTCCGGCCTCCAGAACTGTGAGACAACACATTTCTGCTGTTTTAAGGCCCCCAGCTTGTGGTACTTTGTTAGCCACCCTAGGAGGCTAAGACATTCAATCCTTCTACTGTGGCTCTCAGACCCACTGCGTCATTGTTTATATTTAATTGGAAGAGTTCTGACGCCTGGCGCCCATACTAGGCCTCGAGTTCTTTATTTCTTCCTATTTTGGGATTCCAATTTGTTAGTATTCCCTGGGTCAGAAAGAGACCAAAGTTGTTCATTTTGCTGAGTTTTTTGCGTGTCCCAGTTGCCCTTCTGTTTGTATCTCCGGGCTGAGTGGTGGATTCTTGTCTCTCGTGGCTCTCTAAATGCTGTCTTATGGTTTTCTAACTTCAGTTTTATAGAGAAGACTCGTTTTGTTTGATTGTCTTTCCACCAGTTCTCTCTGACCGAAAGCTTCCAAGACACCATCCAGAGGCTACAGGTTCCTCAGGGAGCTGACTATGTGATCAGGAAGTTAGGATTTAAGGGATAAATATGGTTGCTGAATCATTACATAGATACTCCTTTTTACTTTCTGGTATATCAAAGTAGACAGAGGAAATGCCTGAAATCTCTGAACTGTAATCCAGCTGCCCTGATATCTGAAATGATTGTAAAAACCCTTATCATGTGCCTTTGTGACTGTAAGAGCTGCCACTCTCTTTGTCCTGTCCTTCTCTTAAAGTCATTACTGGGCGGCACCCGAATTCCTTGAAGAATTTGTTAGCTGTTAACTAGCTCCAGCCTCTTACATTTACCATCGAAATGCTAACTAGGCCTCCCTTCCTGTCGGCTCACATTTTTCCTGTTGAAATGATAGCTGTCTCCCTTTCTACCTAAACATGCTATTTGAAGTTGTAATGACTTCATCTCTCCTTGCTGGAATCCATAAAAACCTCGAATCCCCTAAATTTGGGGAGTGACTGATTTTGGGGATCAGTCCAAAGGAGGGGAGTGACTCCTACTTTGTGCCTGGCAATAAACTCTTTCTGTCATTGAAACCCCAGTGTGTCAGGAATTGGTCATTTGAGTGCACGGGCAGAAAAATCTACTGCCTTTGTCTGATAACAACTACACGGGGGTGGGGTGGGGGGGGGTGGGTGGGGGGGGTGGGGAGTCGTCTAGTAACTCGGTGCTCTCTCTCAGTCCGATGACTCACGGCTATTTTCGCCCTTCTCCTTCTGTGCCTCTCCCCCCTTCTGTGATCCCTAAAATTCACGATCTTTTCCACGCTGTTCTGCGTGTCAGGGTGTGTTCTCCATCCAGTCCACAATGCTCACACACACACGCGCGTGCTAACCACGTTCTTTTTCAACTTGTTGAATTTTGAAATGCGCACAACACATTCTTTTCTTTCGGAAAACTTGTGTTTTAGTTTTGAGTCCTTCATCACCCGTTACGTTATTACGAATGCGCTCTTTTATTTTTCAACCAAGTCTGCCTTCCTAGGCACCAACCCCTCTTGTGGTTTGGTGGCACACCGCCTTCAAGTGATTGTGCCTTCCTAGGTGGTCGGTAGATTTGGGGGGTTGATTCATAGCTTGGGGTATGAGACCCTTCCAGGTGGAGTGATGAGGTTCACTGGCCAGTGGCTGAAGAGGGGACTCGACTCAGCAGAACTGGCGCCCTGTTCCCGGGAGCAGGGGAATCTGCTGTCTTACCCCTGGCCCCACCAGAGAGACCAGCCTCTTTCACAGCCTTTGAGCCCCAAACAAGGCTACCTGGCTCCTGTGCCCTCTGCCCCCAGCCCAAGGGCTCCCATGTATTTGGGCTCTCCACCAGGTGTCAACAGGAGGTGGCAGTTGTCTGACAAGACGTGGAATCAAACAGGAAGGGGAGTCAGGGATAGAAACTCAACCTCACCTTTAATTTTCTGGGATTTTTAAGACTGTATCTTTTATATTATCGCCCCAGAGCCCGAGAACAAGCTACTGGCATGGTAAATATATAGATTATGTGGTAACAGGAGGTTAGGTAGAATGATTGTTGGTATGGCTATTTTTTGGGGGGGAGGGGGGTGCATGGTCCAGGAATTGAACCCGGGTCTCCCGGATGGAAGGTAAGACATCTACCACTGAACAACCCGTGCACCCCCAGTATAGCTACTTTATATATAACTAATTAAAGTGTATAATTAGTTGAGTCATAATAAGAACAAAAATTTGTTTAAGGAAAATGAATCCTAAACACGTGTCCTGTTTCCAGTAAGAACACTGCTATGAAAAAACCACGTATATTAATATGTCCCATTAAGGATTAAAGAGGATTTATAATTCAGGTTAGGGTTTGTTGTTTAAAGTTGAGAGTCCTTGTGCGGTGGTTTCTGAATAACTTCTTTAAATTGAGCTATTTGACTCCATCAATAAGCTCCAAGGGAGGGTGGAGATTTTATGGATTAGATTTTAAAACTCCTGTAGGGCCATTTTTGAAAACAAGTAATGGGTTCCCAACTCCAAGAATTTCAAAAGTTGTAACCACCCAGGTTCGGTTAACACTCATAAATACACTGACACACACACACACACACACACACACGACTCAGTGTCTGGGGCCGGCCACCATGGGCTGGCCGAGGGTGACGCCAGCAGGGGCCGCAGGGCCAGGTCACGCCAGCTCGCGGCTGAAATCTGAGCTCAGCCTGGGACCCAGCGGAGCCTAAACAAATATCTAGCTGCTCACTGTTTTCTGTTTTTATAACAGTCTCCTCTGGATTTCTCTATCAGGGCAAAATGGGCTGTGTGCTTTTACTCAGAAAAGCCAACAAAACCTTCAGATAGCAGCACCGGTTTGGCTGAGCCGCAGGCCCCCCCGCCGGCCGTCTCTGCATCTCCTTTTTAACAAATTGTCTTTCTCCCCTCCTGTCTTCCTGACTCCATTATCCCTCTTCTCTTCTTGTTGTCTATTTTCTTTCTGCGTTTTGATTTTTTTCATGAAATAATGAAGAGGTATTCAATTAATAACAATTAATGGCCGCTCTGGGACTATGAAACTCCATCTGTCGCTGCAGCAGTTGCTGCCCTTGGATAACCAAGCACTTAAAATAATACACGGATTCCCAGCCTGGGACTCGAGCCCGGCCCTTGCCCGCTGACCTGGCCTGCAGATGCCCTCGTTGGGCCAACGCAAGCTGGAAGCGCAATGCGCTTTTTCCAGTTGCCCCCAGGCTGGTCTGAACCACCTCTCCTCCTTGTCCTGGCTGAATGGCCTCTATGTCCCTACCTGGTTGGGATTTTACAGGGGAAAGAGTGCATGGCAGCTTTCCTCAAGCCTCCAGGAGTTCTAGGGTGTGGTCCAGCCTGAAGGGAACATCACCCCCCCAATTTTCCAAATAGCCTTTGTTTGTACGAGTATGATAAAAAATCAAATCAAATCAAAATAATTTCTATCTGTAATAGTGCAATAGGAAGCTGACAAATTTGGTAAATAAATAAGTGATGCATTCCATTAATTCATCAGTTCTTTCCCCTGATAAATACACTGCAGACTTTAGGAAGGAAAATAAAAAGTAAATACTTAAAACTAATTGTAGGCCAGGCCATGGTGGCTCAGCAGGCAGAATTCTCACCTGCCATGCCGAAGACCTGGGTTTGATTCCTGGTGCCTGCGCATGCAAAAATAATAATAAAAAATAAAACTGATTGTTTACAGAACAGACTCCTTTGCTAACTCACCTAAAGGTGAAATGTTAATTTTTAGTTTAATTTCCTAAAAAATTATTTGATGGAAACAATTTTTAATATAAAATGGTTTAAAAAAAATCTTTCAACTTTTTAAGTAAAGGTAGAGGTTGCTGAATTGAATTGAATTAGGTTAACCTTAAGCAAATCAAATGATTAACTTTGGCCTCTAGAGATAGGAATTAATTTGCCATTCAAACTAAATTAGGCAATGCCTTTAGACTGTTGAACATACAATTTAATACCACTACTCTGAAAATTCTGGGTGATTTTCTTTAAAATTGGTTTAGACATTTTTTTTTTTAACTTGCAAAATTAAGCTACATTTCTCTAGGGTTTTTTCTCCTTTTTTTTCCCCCCTCATGGGCAGGCACCAGGAACCGAACCTGGGTTTCCAGCATGGCAGGCAAGAACTCTGCCTGCTGAGCCACTGTGGCCCACCCTTTTTTTTGGTCTTTTAAAGAAAGTTTTTCTTCCCTGATTTTTAAAAACTGTACATATAGGAAATTACACAATAGAGCAAAACAAAGAAAGCAAAACATTATCCATAACTTTACCTATTTTAGAGAGAACTTTTAATAAAGTATAAAATCATATGAAATTTATAAAATCATAATATATAAAATATTTATAAAATAAAATCAAAAGGCCATTTTACAAAATTAAAGAAGTGTCTGTGTAATACAAAGGCCACTGCTAAACAGACAAAATGGAAGCGTCACACAACAGCATAAGATGGAAGTAAATGCTTCTTTTCCACATCAACCTCAATTGGTAACTTTTTCTGTCTTCCTTCAAAGTTCCTCTAGTGGTTCATATTAAAACTTTGAACAGTATAGTTTGTATTTTAATTCTTTTTTTCCCCCTTCAATTTAGGTATAACTTAATACTATTAATGACACTCAAATTTTAAGTCAGTTCAAGGATGTTTTACATATGTCTCCCGCAGGTAACTGCTATTCAAATCAGGAGGCAGAACTTTTCCAACACCTGGAAGGTGTCCCTGCGTCTCTTCCCAGCCAGTAATGTTTCCCAAAGATAATCCCTTTTCTCACCTTTATCTAGATAGGTGATGTTTTAGTTTTCCGGTTGCTGAAGCAAATACCACACAATTGGTTGGCTTAGACTATGGGAATTCATTGGCTTGCAGTTTTGAGACTAGAAGTCTAAACTCAAGGTATCATCAAGATAATACTTACCGCCAGAAGATGTCCCATGCTGGGACTGGCTGCCGAACATGCTGGCTCTTGGCTTTTCTGTTACGAGGAGTGGACATCACGGCTTCTCTTTTCTCTTCTAGGTTCTGTTGACTCCCAGCTTCTGGCTACTCCATGTTGGGTTTTTTTTTTTCTCTTTGGGTCTGAATTTCATTCTGATTATAAAGGACTCTCATAATAGGATTAAGACACATGCTCACACAGCTGGGCCTCACCTTAACTGAAGTAGCCTCATCACGAGGTCCTATTTCGCAGGGGTTCACACTCACAGGAATGGATTAAGACTTAGAACGTGCTTCTCTGGGGTATGTAGCTCCGGACCACCAGAGGTGAGTTTTGCTCAGGTTTGGATGCTACAGAAGTGGAATCTTCCAGAATGTACACTTCTCAGCCTGGTTTCTTTCACTTTGAAATTCTGAAATTTTTTTTTCTTTTTACATGGGCAGGCCCTGGAAACTGAACCTGGGTCTCTGGCATGGTAGGCGAGAAGTCTGCCTGCTGAGCCACTATGGCCTGCCCTGAAATCCTGAAATTTTACCAGGGCATGGCCTGGTATGACTCTTCATTCAGTCGCTGCCCAAGAAAGTATGTGCCTCTCCAGTCTAGAAATGCATGTCTTTCTTTAGCTCAAATATATTCTCTTCAGATATTTCTTTGATTATTTCTTCCTTTTCATTTTTTAAGTTTTTGTTTTTTGAGCTCTAATTAAACATCTATTGAACTTTTTCAAGCTCTTATACATGTCCCTTAATTTTTCTCTCGCATCTTTCATCTCATTGTTTTTCTGTAATCTTGGATATTTCCTAAATTTCATCTTCCAAATTATCTTTTTTAAAAAATATGGAGTACGTTTATTGATTATTTAAGTTTTTCATTTTCATGAATAATGTCACAAAAAAAGATCAGAAATCCTGGTATGTACAGTTGGCTTTTTTCTTTAGAGAAGTTGTGGCTTACAGAGCAATCATGCATAAAATACAGGATCCTGGCATACCACCCTTTTATTAATACTTTGTATTGATGTGTGTTTCGGTTTGCTTAAGCTGCCAGAATGCAGTATACCAGTAATGGGTTGATTTTTGTAATGGGGATTATTGATTTAAAACTTACTGTTCTCAGGCCATGAAAATGTCCTAATGAAGGCATCAACAGGCTGATACCTGACTCTGAAGACAGACTCTGGCATCCAGGACATGTCTGTCACATGGGATGGCACAGGGCTGATGCCTGTTGATCCTTCTTTCCCAGGTTTTGCCTTCAGCTCTGGTTCCAGTGGCTTCCTCTGTGGTTGCTCTCTTAGCTCATCAGAGAAAAACTCTGAGATCTTTTCTCTCTGAGATCTTTTCTCTCTGAGATCTCTCTGGGTATTTCTAAGCCCTCTCTATTTGTTTCTCTCTGAGCTCTTGGGCTTTTTCTATCCTTTATTGTCTCATAGAGGATGCCAGTACAAAGGATTAGATCCCCCTTAATGGGCTGGGTCTCGTCTCAATTGAAACAACCTAATCAAAAGGTCCTACCCACAATAGATCTGCACCCACAGGAATGGATTAAAGAACAGGGCATTTTCTGGGTGTGTAACAGCTTCAAACCAGCACAGTGTGGTCCATTTGTTACAAAAATTTGGAACACTTCACGAATTTGCATGCCATCCTTGCTCAGAGGCCACGCTAATCTTCTCTGTATCATTCCAATTTTTGTGTACATGCTGCCACATTAAGCACTACCACCTTACTCTTACCTCGTTTAGTCAGTCTCTACTACAATTTTTGTCCAAGAAATGACACTTTTAATTTCCAGTAACTTTTCCTCGTTTTCTGATTGCTCCTTTTTTGTAGTAGCTTATGATGGTTATGGATACAAGGTCTTCTTGAATCTCTAAGTGATATTAATAAGAATGTTAAAGGTTTCCCTTTTCCCTAAATCACTATGGTTTCAGTTTGTTAAAGTTGCCAGAATATGATATACCAGAAATGGATTGGCTTTAACAAAGGCAGTTTATTAGACTGCAAATTACAATTCTAAGGCCATGAAAATGTCCAAACCAAGGCATCAACAAGAGGCTACCTTCTCAGAGGAAAGGCAGCCGGCAGACAGGACACCTCTGTCAGCTGGGATGGCATGTGCTGGCGTAGGTGGTCGTTGCTCCCAGTTCATTACTTCTAGCTTCTGATTCCAATGGCTTTCACTCTGAGTGTCTGCGGGCCTCACTTAGCTTAGCATCTCCAAAAGTCTGTATTTAGGTTTCATTTCTGTTTTCTGTGTCAGTGCTGAGCTCTATGTCTTTCTGTGAGTTATTTAAAGGACCCCCTACAGTGGATCTGCCCCCCCATGGTTAGATTAGGATTAAAAGAACATGGCTTTTCTAGGGTACATAACAGTTTCAAACCAGCACAACTTTTTTCTCTGAAGACAGTTGATCTGTAAATTCATCTTGCTCCTTTTGCATTATGCTGCCGGTGATCTTCAAATATCTGGTGCTCCTAGGTGGTCCACTCACATTCACAGCCGAAGGACCAGGCTGGAGAGTAGTCGGGTGAAGGCACTTGGGTGGTGTGGCTGGGTAGCTTGGTCCAGCGTAGCTGCCTGTTTTTCACAGTTGAGCTGGTCTGGTCCCCGGATGGGAGATGGACATGGGCAGGTGTGCTGACGGGCAGGTTACACGCTGGGCTTGTACGGGCACGAGCAGGCAGCCAAGCTGACCCGTCCCAACCCCGGCTGAGAGCAGCCAGTAGGTAATCTGTCTGTGGAGGACTCGGCGGGCCAGCTCTCGGACAGAGCCGACGTCCCCATTTCTCTCTTCTACTACCTGTTGTGAGGATCCTGAATGATTTCAAACTGTCTTGCGTTTTGGCAGGCTCTTCTCCATGCTAGGAGCCCAATTTGGTGACTCACTGTCTTTCCAGGGCAGCTGAAGATGCAGGTGGTGCTGCAGCAGGCTGCCCAGGAAGGAGGGTGGGGGCCGGGCGGCGAGCCCACTGCCTTGGCTGTTGGAATGAAGCTCATCCGTGGGGTGCCCCAGGGAGCTGCCGGCTCTCTCCCACTCCCTCTGTGCTGAGGAGGCCGGGGCTGCGGCTGCTGCTTTCCCCTGCTCTGCTTTCTTCCAGCTCCTGTCCTGTGGTCTCTTCATTTTCAGAATTTACTTAAATGTCCTTCTCTAAAGTGGCTCCCCTTCTTGTTTTCTGGGTTATGCTTTTTTTGTTTGCTTGTTTTGGCATGGGCAGGCTCCAGGAATCGAACCCGGGTCTCCACCATGGCAGGCAAGAATTCTGCCACCGAGCCACCATCGCATCACCCTCAGTTATATTTTATTTCTTAAAAAATTCTACCAACTATTTCAGTAGGGCCTTCACATGAGATGTGAATAGGAACACTCACTTCTTTGTATCGAGCTGGGGGCATGGAATTTTTCAAGGATTCAATATCTTAACAAGAGTGCTATGGAATCTCCTTTTCCTCCCCGCCCCCCTCTCCCCACCCTTCCCTCTCTCTCCCTCTCTGTTTCCATGGTCTGCACATTGGCAAAGTGTCAGTCAACAAATGCTGGTGAGATCAAAGGAATAACAGAACAGCGGTTCTGTGCATGCTGTTGCTCTCTCCTTCTTTCACTTCAAAATGAAGAGACCACAAGACAGGAGCTGGAAGAAAGCAGAGCAGACGTTACTCAGGCATCGCTGCAGAAAGACGAAATCCAGGGAGCCCCAAGACCAGGAGGAGAGAAACAGGCAGTAAGTTCAGGATATCCTCCTGCGGGGGAGGCCCGAGGGTTCGGGGGCCCACTCTGGAGGAGGAGGAGGAAGGCACGGGCGGGGGTGGGGGGATGGACCCCTGGGGTCGTGGACCAGCTCAGTCTCAGAGCCTGAGCGGGGCCGTGCTGGACAGGAGAGCACATGGCAAGTGCAAGGACAGGGTGTCGTTCCAGAGTCAAAGGTGTGCTGGGAAAAGGTGGGACAGGGAGGCCGCAAAGGGCTCCAACTTACCCCAAGAGTGGGAACTTGGCCAGAGTTCCCCAGAGTTGCTACAAAGATTACTTTAGTTAACACATAGGCTTTAAAAAAACAGATTTGAATGTAACATGCATATTAGAAACATGAACCAAGAGATCAAATCCACGATTTTGCAAATATTCGCCTTCAGGGCAAGGCAAGCAGGTAACGCTGTTGGTCAGGGAAGTGTCCACACATGCATGAGCGTGCGGAGCGCCAGCGGCCACCACCCTCAGGTGGACAGAGACTGAGCATGGCCATGGTGTGGGTTGAATTGCGGCAGCACAAAGACACGCCCCAGCCCCTGGATCTTCATAAACGCAATCAGGCTAGGCAGATCCACCACATCTGTAGCACTTGTTACAGCAGCCCTGGTAAACTGAGGCATGTGATATTGAGGAGCTTGAAGTACAAAAGGAGGAGAAGCACGATGGCCTCGGCTGTCTCTCCTCCCCTCCCACGTGCATTGCCCCCCTGACCAGGTACTACTCCTGGGGGCACCCTGAACCTATGGTTTGCAAATAGGATTTATGACAGTACATTTAAGCAAACAAAATCACGTCATCACAACATAGCTTGATTCTCCTTTGAAGTTGTATACCTTTTCACTTAGTGTAATTTGGCAAAACTGAAACAATTTCATTTCGTTTTTAAAAAATGTTTCTTATTGTTAAATATAACATACATACAAAGGAAAGGAAGAAAAAGCAATGGTTATCAAAGTACACTTCAGCAAGTAGTTACAGAACAGATTTCAGAGTTTGTTATGGGTTACGATTCCACTATTTCAGATTTTTCCTTCTAGCTGCTCCAAAACACTGGAGGCTAGGAGGAAAACTTTTTTCTTTTGTTATGAAAAATAGCATATACAAAAAAGCAATAAATTTCAAAGCATATCACAACAATTAATTGTAGAATAGATTTCAGAGTTTGGTATGGGTTACAATGCCACAATTTTATGTTTTTACTTCTAGCTGCTCTGAGATTCTGGAGACTAAAAGAAATATCAATGTAATGATTCAGAACTCATACTAACCCTACCTACTCTGTATAACTCCACCATCACCTTTGATCTTTCTCCCACCCTTTTGGGGTATTTGGGCCATGCCCATTCTCACCTTTTCATGTTGGAAGGAGCTGTCAATTTTTGGAATAAGGGGATGGAACTAGCTGATGTTCTGGAGAGGCTGGCCCCTCTGCATTTCAGGACTTATTTGGTCTAGGGACCCATCTGGAGGTTGTAGGTTTCTGGAAAGTTATCCCAGTGCATGGAACCTTTGCAGAATTTTATATAATGTTCTAGGTGTTCTTCAGGATTGGCTAGAATGGTTTGGTTGGGGTTTGGCAAGTTATGATAAGTAGCAATGTCTAACTGAAGCTTGCGTAAGAGTGGCCTCCAGAGTAGCCTCTTGACTGTCTCTG
Organism: Tamandua tetradactyla; assembly: GCF_023851605.1. Taxonomy (NCBI): domain Eukaryota; kingdom Metazoa; phylum Chordata; class Mammalia; order Pilosa; family Myrmecophagidae; genus Tamandua; species Tamandua tetradactyla. The sequence goes on along the minus strand of NC_135327.1, from coordinate 228,593,089 downwards.
TCACTGATACTTTATTAGTTACATTTCTTTCCCCCCTTTTAGTCAGGATGGAATTGTTAATCCCACAGTGCCAGGTCCAGATTCATCCCTGGGAGTCATTTCCCACGTCACCAGGGCGACTTTCACTCCTGGATGTCATGTCCCACGTAGTGGGGAGGGTAATGATTTCACTTGCAGAGTTGGGCTTAGAAAGAGTAAGGCAACAGCTGAGAGAGAGAGCCCACATCTGCAATTTCATTTTATTTGGCTCCAAAACAACTTGCTTTCAGTTTAAACTAAGGATCCAGTCTGGGAGTTAAGGCCTGGATTGGAGTCAGGAAGCTTGGAGTCCAGTTTCCAGCTTCAAAACCTCCATAGCTGTTAACTCTATGCCTCTGTGTCCTGGCGTACAAACGAAGGTGATTGCATCCGCCTAGAAGCCACTGCAGGATCACACAGGATGTGGTGGGATGTTGACTTTTCTGGCCTCAGTTTCATTGAAGGTCCCCCTGGGTGGAGATGAGAGCACCCCCACTCCCAGTGCCTGACAGTGGGAACAGAAGCGCCATTTCTCTTCCTTCTTAAATCCCTCACCCACTTAGAGGGCAAGGATAAAGGGTGGGGGCAGAGTTGTGTGGGGGGCTGGCTGGAAACCTGCCATTGGAGAGGTGGCTGCAACACTTCGAGCTCCCACTCCACCTCTCTGCAGGGAGGCAATGGAGGTGTTCCTTTTTTTTTTTTTTTTTTTTTGCATGGAGCAGGTACCGGGAACTGAACCCGGGTCTCTGGCATGGCAGACGAGAACTCTGCCACTGAGCCACCATTGTCCGCCCTGGAGGTGTTACTTTTTAAAAACTTTTCATCGTGGTAACATACATAACACAAAATTTTCCCACTTTAGCCATTTTAAAGTGTGCTAGTTATATTCACAACGCATGTTACCATTACTAAAGCTTTTCATCTGCCCAAACAGAAACTCTGTACCCATTAAGCTATAACTCCCCTTTGCCTGGGGCCTCTGGTAATCTCTGATCTACTTTCTGTCTCCATGAATTTGCTTATCTAGGGATTTCATATTAGTGGGATGAAATAATATCTGTCCTTTCGTGTCTGGCTCATTTTGCTCAGCATATTGTCTTCAGGGTCGTCCATGCTGAAGCACGTACCAGAGCTTCTTTCCTTTTTATGGCTATTAATATTCCACTGTGTGTCTGTACCACACTTGGTTTGGCCAGTCTGTTGATGGCACTTAGGTTGTTCCCACTTTTGGAGATTGTGAATAATGCTGCTGGACCATGGTGTGCACGGATCTGCTTGAGTCTCTGCTTTCAGTCCTTTGGGTACAGTCCTTGGAGTGGGGTTGCTGGGTCAAATGGCAATTCTGTTTCACTTTTTGAGGCAACACCAAATGAGGCGTTACTGTTCATCCCAGGGGCCAGGTTTTAGTGGAATCTCTTGGTAAACCCTAAAACGGGTCCTGCAGTTGGGAAACATGGAGGACTGGGCCAGACCTCCACCTGACAGTAGAGTGGACTGTGGATGGAGGTCTGAATCCCAGTCACAATGTCTAGCGAGAGAGGGGCTGAGTGACCATGCTGGAAGCAGAGCCGGAGGGGACCCCAGGTGTGGATTGCTCTGCACTCCCCGATATCCAGCACACGAGGTGTGAGAGTGTTTTGCGTGGGGCAGATGCAGGTCCTAGATACAGGGCTGCCTGAAGGGCAAGAAGAGAACAGAGACGGCAGCTGACAGTGTGTCAAGGGATCTAACAGGCTCCTCCTGTCTCAGTTTGCCAGAGCTGCTAAGACAAATACCGCCTCAATTCATTTTGGCTCAACCAACAGGAATTTACTGACTCATGATTTCAGAGGCAGGCAGGCTGGCTTCCTTCCGAGCTCAGTAATTGCGATGGTTGGATTCAGCTGTCAACTTGGCCAGGTGATAGTGCCCAGTTGTCTGGCCAAGCACATACTGGCCTAACAGTTACTGCAAGGATATTTTGTGGCTGGTTATTAAACTGGAAGTCTGGTTTATTAAATCAGTCAATTGATTGCAGCTATGGCTAATTACATCTGCCATCAGCTAAGGGTGTGCCTCCCACAAATGAGATAATACAATCAGCTGGATTTGATCAAATCAGTTGAAGGTTTTTAAGGAAGAAGAGAGACTCTTTTACTGCTTCTTCAGTCAGCGAGTCTCTCCTGTGGCGTTTGTCCAGACCTTTCATCAGAGCCGCCAGCTTCACAGCCTGCCCTGTGGATTTTGGACTCTTGTGTCCCCACGGATGCGTGAGACACTTTACTAGATCTCATATTTACAGCTACCTCCCATTGGTTCTGTTTCTCTAGAGAACCCTGACTACTATGTTAGTGTTCTGGTTGGGAATCGTTGGGTCCCTTGCCTTTCCCACCACACAGCATGTCATTTCTCTGTCTTCTGGGAGCACACTGACTTCCAGGGGCTGGGTGCCCGTGTCTTTCTCTCACTATGGCCTTCAGGTTCTTCCTCTTCCATAGACCTTTAATAACCCACATTGAGACACAGCTTAATGAAGTTTTAAAGCCACATTCTAACTAAAGCTCACATCTTTACGAGATCTTGTTTACAGTGGGTGCACAAGTGCAGGAATGAGGATTAAGATTAAGAATATGTCTAAATTGAGGTACATAATTTAAATACACAGGAAAACACCCCCAGGGAGGAAAGAGTCTGCTTTGGTTGTTTGTCAGACCCAACAACTGGACCTCAGATTGAGGCTGTCCAGCCAGGGAAGGACTGTCCTACCCTCTTACTTTCTTCTACCCCTACACTGCCATGGGACTCCAGCAGAGAGGGAATCAGCAGCTATGTCTTGGGGGAGCGAGGAGGAACTGAGCAGGCTGGATGACAAAAAATTTCTTCTTCAGCTTGTAAAGCCCATGGAAAGTACTGTTTGGATCTGTGCTTTCCAATATGGTAGCAACACTTATGTCCATTGAGAGCTTATGAAATGGCTGGTCCAAACTGAGATGTGTTCTGAATTTCAAAGACTACCACAAAAATAATGTAAAATATCTCAGTAATAATTATATATTGATTACCTGTTGAAATAATGACATATTTTTTAATGTAGCTTCTAGAAAATTTGAAATTAAGTATATGGCTAGCATTCTATTTCTACTGGCCCTTGCTGGTTTAGAACTCACTGTATGTTTTTCCCTTAGTTTTGAATTTTCTTTGAGATTTCCCAACATGTTTCATCAGAGGTTTCATGTCTTACTCAAAATATGGCATTCTCAGCCAGACAAATTCCCATGGCTAAATGTGGGCTCATCCAATGACTCACTCATGGAGGAAAATGCCCTATTGTGAATTCCAGCAACTTCTGTGTTTTCTCTGAATATCTGCTACCAAATGTTGACCAAGTCTGATCTTATATAGCTTACAAGATGATACTACAGCAAAAGGAAGGATAAAGAAAAATGAAAATAACATGCGCTAACATGTAGATAAGAAATGGAATGAAACCTTGATTAGCATATTGTAGCACACTTTCAAATATTTGTGCATGTTCCAATATCTGATTTTTAAAATGTGCAGAAAAGCAAATGTGTTCTCTTTGGCTAGCAAATAAATTTTTTTTTTGTCTCATGTACGAAGGCTCTGAAGTTCATTCCATAGTGGAGGCAAGTCTTTCTCTGTCTTTGCAGCTCCTTCCATCCACGTGTTCCTGACTGCAGGGCTTGTTGGTCATCAGGGAAACTGCTCTGAATGTGTCCATCCCATGCTGGAACACTGAGTGAAAAATGACGCTCTGTGAAACCATGTGGTTTATCAAGCTCCACAAGATGCCACAGATGTCGGGGTAGCATTGCTTCAAGGAGATGTTAATGTCTCAGAAACTGAGTAGTCTGGTCCTACTCCAGCTTTTTAAAAGAGCAGGAAGGTGGAATGAATAGGGGACAGCTTGTGAGGAAGAGGTGGAGTAGGGAGCCACAGAAAAAACTCCCCCCAAAGCAGCTCATGGGCAGGCAGGAACTGTCTGAAACAACTGTTCTGGGGCTCTAGAGGCCAAGGGAGCACTGTACAGTGCCCAGGGAAAAGTGGGGTAGGGTGGCTGAGAAGCTACGGCTTCTCAGAGAGAAACTGAATGAATCAAGTTGTGGCAGTGTCTGGAAACTATCCCCCATCCTGGAGGCAAGCAACCTAGGGCAGTGTGGCTGGCTGCTGGGGTTGGAGAGGGTTCTAGCCAGAGTAGTGAGACAAAAATAAATAAAGGCTCCCAAATTGGAAAGGAAGAAATAAAACTTTCACTATTTGCAAATAACATGATTCTATACATAGAAAGCCTGAAAAATCTACAACTAAGCTACTAGAGCTAATAAACGAGTTCAGCAAAGTGGCAGAATACAAGATCAACATGTAAAGCTCAGTAATGTTTCTTTACGCTAGTAATGAGCAATCTGAGGAGGAAATCAAGAAAAACATTTCAATTATAATAGCAACTAAAAGAATCAAATACCCTGGAATAAATTTAACCAAGGATATAAAAGACCTGTACCCAGAAAATTACATAACATCGCTTAAAGAAATCGAAGAAGATCCAAATAAATTCCGTGTTCATAGATTTGAAGACATTCTGTGTTCATAGATTTGAAGACTAAATATCTTTATGATGTCAATTCCACCCTAACTGATTTATAGATTCAATGCATTCCCAATCCAAATTTCAAAAGCCTACTTTGCAGAAATAGAAAAGCAAATTACCAAATTTACCTGGAAGGGTAAGGAGCCCTGAATAGTGAAAACTATCTTTTTTTTTTTTTATTAATTAAAAAAAGAATTAACAAAACAATTAGAAATCATTCCAATCTACATGTACAATCAGTAATTCTTAATAACATCACATGGTTGCATATTCATCATTTCTTAGTACATTTGCATCGATTTAGAAAAAGAAATAAAAAGACAACAGAATAAGAATTAAAACAATAATAGAAAGAAAAAAAACAAAAAACCTATACCTCACATGCAGCTTCATTCAGTGTTTTAACATAATTGCATTACAATTGGGTAGTATTGTGCTGTCCATTTCTGAGTTTTTATATCCAGTCCCGTTGTACAGTCTGTATCCCTTCAGCTCCAATTACTCGTTCTCTTTTTTTTTTTTTAATTAATGGAAAAAAAGAAATTAACCCAACATTTAGAGATCATACCATTCTACATATGCAATCAGTAATTCTTAACATCATCACATAGATGCATGATCATCATTTCTTAGTACATTTGTATTGGTTTAGAAGAACTAGCAACATAACCAAAAAAGATATAGAATGTTAATATAGAGAAAAAAAATAAAAGTAATAATAGTAAAATCAAAACAAAACAAAACAAAACAAAACAAAAACCTATAGCTCAGATGCAGCTTCATTCAGTGTTTTAACCTGATTACTTTACAATTAGGTATTATTGTGCTGTCCATTTTTGAGTTTTTGTATCTAGTCCTGTTACACCATCTGTATCCCTTCAACTCCAATTGGCCATTATCTTACCCTGTTTCTACCTCCTGCTGGACTCTGATATCAAGGACATATTCCAAATTTATTCTCGAATGTCTGTTCACATCAGTGGGACCATACAGTATTTGTCCTTTAGTTTTTGGCTAGACTCACTCAGCATAATGTTCTCTAGGTCCATCCATGTTATTACATGCTTCATAAGTTTATCCTGTCTTAAAGCTGCATAGTATTCCATCGTATGTATATACCACAGTTTGTTTAGCCACTCTTCTGTTGATGGAGATTTCGGCTGTTTCCATCTCTTTGCAATTGTAAATAACGCTGCTATAAACATTGGTGTGCAAATGTCCGTTTGTGTCTTTGCCCTTAAGTCCTTTGAGTAGATTCCCAGCAATGGTATTGCTGGGTCGTATGGCAATTCTATATTCAGCTTTTTGAGGAACCGCCAAACTGCCTTCCACAGTGGTTGCACCATTTGACATTCCCACCAACAGTGGATAAGTGTGCCTATTTCTCCGCATCCTCTCCAGCACTTGTCATTTTCTGTTTTGTTGATAATGGCCATTCTGGTGGGTGTGAGATGATATCTCATTGTGGTTTTGATTTGCATTTCTCTAATGGCCAGGGACATTGAACATCTCTTCATGTGCCTTTTGGCCATTTGTATTTCCTCTTCTGATAGGTGTCTGTTCAAGTCTTTTTCCCATTTTGTAATTGGGTTGGCTGTCTTTTTGTTGTTGAGATGAACAATCTCTTTATAAATTCTGGATACTAGACCTTTATCTGATATATCATTTCCAAATATTGTCTCCCATTGTGTAGGCTGTCTTTCTACTTTCTTGATGAAGTTCTTTGATGCACAAAAGTGTTTAATTTTGAGGAGCTCCCATTTATTTATTTCCTTCTTCAGTGTTCTTGCTTTAGGTTTAAGGTCCATAAAACCTCCTCCAGTTGTAAGATCCATAAGATATCTCCCAACATTTTCCTCTAACTGTTTTATGGTCTTAGACCTAATGTTTAGATCTTTGATCCATTTTGAGTTAACTTTTGTATAGGGTGTGAGAGATGTGTCTTCTTTCATTCTTTTGCATATGGATATCCAGTTCTCTAGGCACCATTTATTGAAGAGACTGCTCTGTCCCAGGTGAGTTGGCTTGACTGCCTTATCAAAGATCAAATGTCCATAGGTGAGAGGGTCTATATCTGAGCACTCTATTCGATTCCATTGGTCGATATATCTATCTTTATGCCAATACCATGCTGTTTTGACCACTGTGGCTTCATAATATGCCTTAAAGTCAGGCAGCGCAAGACCTCCAGCTTCGTTTTTTTTCCTCAAGATGTTTTTAGCAATTCGGGGCACCCTGCCCTCCCAGATAAATTTGCTTACTGGTTTTTCTATTTCTGAAAAATAAGTTGTTGGGATTTTGATTGGTATTGCATTGAATCTGTAAATCAATTTAGGTAGGATTGACATCTTAACTATATTTAGTCTTCCAATCCATGAACACGGTATGCCCTTCCATCTATTTAGGTCTTCTGTGATTTCTTTTAGCAGTTTTTTGTAGTTTTCTTTATATAGGTTTTTTGTCTCTTTAGTTAAATTTATTCCTAGGTATTTTATTCTTTTAGTTGCAATTGTAAATGGGATTCATTTCTTGATTTCCGCCTCAGCTTGTTCATTACTAGTGTATAGAAATGCTACAGATTTTTGAATGTTGATCTTGTAACCTGCTACTTTGCTGTACTCATTTATTAGCTCTAGTAGTTTTGTTGTGGATTTTTCCGGGTTTTCGATGTATAGTATCATATCGTCTGCAAACAGTGATAGTTTTACTTCTTCCTTTCCAATTTTGATGCCTTGTATTTCTTTTTCTTGTCTAATTGCTTTGGCTAGAACCTCCAACACAATGTTGAATAATAGTGGTGATAGTGGACATCCTTGTCTTGTTCCTGATCTTAGGGGGAAAGTTTTCAACTTTTCCCCATTGAGGATGATATTAGCTGTGGGTTTTTCATATATTCCCTCTATCATTTTAAGGAAGTTCCCTTGCATTCCTATCTTTTGAAGTGTTTTCAATAGGAAAGGATGTTGAATCTTGTCAAATGCCTTCTCTGCATCAATTGAGATGATCATGTGATTTTTCTGCTTTGATTTGTTGATATGGTGTATTACATTAATTGATTTTCTTATGTTGAACCATCCTTGCATACCTGGGATGAATCCTACTTGGTCATGATGTATAATTCTTTTAATGTGTTGTTGGATACGATTTGCTAGAATTTTATAGAGGATTTTTGCATCTATATTCATTAGAGAGATTGGTCTGTAGTTTTCTTTTTTTGTAATATCTTTGCCTGGTTTTGGTATGAGGGTGATGTTGGCTTCATAGAATGAATTAGGCAGTTTTCCCTCCACTTTGATTTTTTTGAAGAGTTTGAGGAGAATTGGTACTAATTCTTTCTGGAACGTTTGGTAGAATTCACATGTGAAGCCATCTGGTCCTGGACTTTTCTTTTTAGGAAGCTTTTGAATGACTAATTCAATTTCTTTACTTGTGATTGGTTTGTTGAGGTCATCTATGTCTTCTTGAGTCAAAGTTGGTTGTTCATGTCTTTCCAGGAACCCGTCCATTTCCTCTAAATTGTTGTATTTATTAGTGTAAAGTTGTTCATAGTATCCTGTTATTACCTCCTTTATTTCTGTGAGGTCAGTAGTTATGTCTCCTCTTCCATTTCTGATCTTATTTATTTGCATCCTCTCTCTTCTTCTTTTTGTCAATCTTGATAAGGGCCCATCAATCTTATTGATTTTCTCACAGAACCAACTTCTGGTCTTATTGATTTTCTCTTCTGTTTTCATATTTTCAATTTCATTTATTTCTGCTCTGATCTTTGTTATTTCTTTCCTTTTGCTTGCTTTGGGATTAGTTTGCTGTTCTTTCTCCAGTTCTTCCAAGTGAACAGTTAATTCCTGCATTTTTGCCTTTTCTTCTTTTCTGATATAGGCATTTAGGGCAATAAATTTCCCTCTTAGCACTGCCTTTGCTGCATCCCATAAGTTTTAATATGTTGTGTTTTCATTTTCATTTGCCTCGAGGTATTTACTAATTTCTCTTGCAATTTCTTCTTTGACCCACTCGTTGTTTAAGAGTGTGTTGTTGAGCCTCCAGGTATTTGTGAATTTTCTGGCATTCCGCCTATTATTGATTTCCAACTTCATTCCTTTATGATCCGAGAAAGTGTTGTGCATGATTTCAATCTTTTTAAATTTGTTAAGACTTGCTTTGTGACCCAGCATATGGTCTATCTTTGAGAATGATCCATGAGCACTTGAGAAAAAGGTGTATCCTGCTGTTGTGGGATGTAATGTCCTATAAATGTCTGTTAAGTCTAGCTCCTTTATAGTAATATTCAGATTCTCTATTTCTTTATTGATCCTCTGTCTAGATGTTCTGTCCATTGATGAGAGTGGGGAATTGAAGTCTCCAACTATTATGGTATTTGTGTCTATTTCCCTTTTCAGTGTTTGCAGTGTATTCCTCACGTATTTTGGGGCATTCTGGTTCGGTGCGTAAATATTTATGATTGTTATGTCTTCTTGTTTAATTGTTCCTTTTATTAGTATATAGTGTCCTTCTTTGTCTCTTTTAACTGTTTTACATTTGAAGTCTAACTTGTTGGATAATAGTATAGCCACTCCTGCTATTTTCTGGTTGTTATTTGCATGAAATATCTTTTCCCAACCTTTCACTTTCAACCTATGTTTATCTTTGGGTCTAAGATGTGTTTCCTGTAGACAGCATATAGAAGGATCCTGTTTTTTAATCCATTCTGTCATTATATGTCTTTTGATTGGGGAATTCAGTCCATTAACATTTAGTGTTATTACTGTTTGGATAATATTTTCCTCTGCCATTTTGCCTTTTGTATTATATATATCATATCTGACTTTCCTTCTTTCTACACTCTTCTTCATACCTCTCTCTTCTGTCTTTTTGGTTCTGACTCTAGTGTTCCCTTTAGTATTTCTTGCAGAGCTGGTCTCTTGGTCACAAATTCTCTCAGTGACTTTTTGTCTGAGAATGTTTTAATTTCTCCCTCATTTTTGAAGGACAATTTTGCTGGATACAGGAGTCTTGGTTGGCAGTTTTTCTCTTTTAGTAATTTAATTATATCATCCCACTGTCTTCTAGCTTCCATGGTTTCTGCTGAGAAATCTACACATAGTCTTATTGGGTTTCCCTTGCATGTGATGGATTGTTTTTCTCTTACTGCTTTCAAGATCCTCTCTTTCCCTTTGACCTCTGACATTCTAACTAGTAAATGTCTTGGAGAACGCCTATTTGGGTCTAATCTCTTTGGGGTGCGCTGCACTTCTTGGATCTGTAATTTTAGGTCTTTCATAAGAGTTGGGAAATTTTCAGTGAAAATTTCTTCCATTAGTTTTTCTCCTCCTTTTCCCTTCTCTTCTCCTTCTGGGACACCCACAACACGTATATTTGTGCGGTTCATATTGTCCTTGAGTTCCCTGATACCCTGTTCAAATTTTTCCATTCTTTCCCCGATAGTTTCTGTTTCTTTTTGGAATTCAGATGTTCCATCCTCCAAATCACTAATTCTATCTTCTGTCTCTTTGAATCTATCATTGTAGGTATCCATTGTTTTTTCTATCTTTTCTACTTTGTCCTTCACTTCCATAAGTTCTGTGATTTGTTTTTTCAGTTTTTCTATTTCTTCTTTATGTTCAGCCCATGTCTTCTTCATGTCCTCCCTCAATTTATCGATTTCGTTTTTGAAGAGGTTTTCCATTTCTGTTCGTATATTCAGCATTAGTTGTCTCAGCTCCTGTATCTCATTTGAACTATTGGTTTGTTCCTTTGACTGGGCCATATTTTCAATTATTTGAGTGTGATCCGTTATCTTCTGTTGGCGTCTGCGCATTTAGACAGATTTCCCTGGGTATTGGATCCAAAAGTTTGGAAGATTTTTCTGTGAAATCTCTGGGTTCTGTTTTTCTTATCCTGCCCAGTAGGTGGCGCTCGTGGCACACGTTTGTCTGCGGGTCCCACCAGTAAAAGGTGTTGTGGGACCTTTAACTTTGGAAAACTCTCGCCGTCCGGGAGGTTCGCTAGCCGAAGCGGCTTGAGCCGGCCCGGGGTCCGAACGCAGGGAGGGTTGCTGGCCGCCGCAGCCCGGGAAAGAGCCCGTCCGAATTTCCTAGTCGGCCCAGGGCGACAAGCATGGAGGGAGGGCACCAGCGGCAGTGGCCCGCCCGGGAGAGTGCACGTTCCCGGGGAGTCACGGGTTTGGAAGGGGCCTCCCCCACCCGTCACCGTTCTCCGCGGCCTGGGGATTTCCGATCCAATTCTCTCAGTTGGTCCGGGGGGCCGCGCGTGGTGTGGGCGCCAGCCGCCTTGGTTTCAGGGGACCGCCTCTCCAATTCTCCCAGCCGGCCCAGGAAGGGGGAAGGGAGTAACTCCGGCCGCTTGCCGCCCCGCCCGGTGAGGCCCGCGCGCCTCGGTGATCTCACCCGAGCTGCTTCTCTCAGTCAGCCAGCTGTTCCAGGATGGGGTACGCTGTCTTTTTTATCTCTGTTGTGGCTTTGGGCGCTTTCTGTATCGTTTCTACTCCCCTAGTAGCTGTCCTGGGGAAGAAACTAAGATCTGCGCGTCTTACTAAGCCGCCATCTTCTCCAGAAGTGTGAAAACTATCTTGAACAAGAAATACGAGGTCGGGGGACTCGTACTTTTTGACCTTAAAGCATATTACAGAGGTGCAGCAGTCAAAACAGCATGGTACTGGCATAAAGATAGATATACTGACCTACAGAATTTTTGTTGAGAGTTCTGAAATAGACACTCACATCTATGGGCCAATTGATATTTGACAAGACTGCCAAGTCCAACCAACCTGGACAGAATAGTCTGTTCAACAAATAGTGATGGGAGAACTGGATATCCATTTGTAAAACAATGAGAAAGGACCCCTACCTCATATCTTATATAAAAATTAACTCAAAATGGATCAAAGACTTCAATATAAGAGCCAGGACCATAAAACTCATAGAAGAAAATATAGGGAAGCATCTTCAAAATCTTATGGTATTTAATTTCTCAGACTTTCTATCTGGAGCACAAGTGATGAAAGAAAGAATAGACATATGGGACCTCATCAAAAGTTAAAACTTCTGTGCTTTAAAGGATTTTGTCAAGAAAGTGAAAAGGCAGCCTACATAATGGGAGAAAATATTTGAAATCCATTATTTCTAATAAGGATTTAATACCCAGGATATATAAAGAAACCCTATGGCTCAACAACAAAAAAGACAAATAATTTAAAAATGGCCAAAAGACTTAACTAGACATTTTTTCCAAAGAGGAAATACAATTGGCCAAAAAGCACATGAAAAGATGCTCAGCATCACTAGCTATTAAGGAAATGCTAATCAAAACCACAATGAGATATCATGTCATACCTACTAGAATGGCACTATTAAACAAACAGGCAACTACAAGTGTTGGAGAGGATGTGAAGAAATTGAAACACTTATTCTCTGCTGATGGGAATGTAAAATGGTTCAGCTGCCATGAAAGAAGGTTTGGCTTTTCTTCCAGAAGCTGAATATAGAGTTGCCTTATGACCTGGCAATCCCACTACTTGGGATATATGTGGAAGATCTGAAAGCAGGAATGCAAACAGATATTTGTAGTAGCATTATTCACAATTGCGCAAAGATGATTGCAACCCAATTGTCTATTAACCAATGAATGGTTAAACAAAATGTGTCATATTCATATGTAGAATATTATTCAGCTGTAAGAAGGAATGACATCCTGATGCATGAGACAACAAGAATGGACCTTGAGGACATTACGTTGAGTGACAGAAGTCAGATACAAAAGGACAAATATTGTATGGTCTCATTGATATGAACTAAGTATAATAAACAATCTCATAAAGTTGGAATCTAGAATACAGGTTGCCAACATATAGGATGTGGGTAGAGAATGGGGAGGTGATGCTTAATTTGTGAAGAATTTCTAATAAGGTAGATTGTAAATGTTTGAAAATGGATAGAGGTGATGGTAACTCATTACTGTGAGTATAATTAAGAGTGCTGATTCATTGTGCGATTTTGGTTTGAAGGAGAAGTTTAGGGTCGTGTCTGTCACTAGAAGGAAAGCTAGAGGGTAAACATGGGGCTTCACAACACAGTGAACCCTGTTGAGGACAATGAGTGTCATTAATAGTACATATATAAGCATATTCTTTCATGAACAAGAACAAATGTCTGTAGTACAAGATGTTAATAATTGGGTGGTATATGGGAAAAATGTACCTAATGCAAATTATAGTCTATCGCTAGCAGTAATATTTTAGTATTCCTTAAATATAAATAAATCCATGGAGACAGGAAAAGAAAAGGGCAGGAAGACAGCAAAGCTTTTCAGTGCTTCTTTACAACTGAATGTTGAACTCGTTTGATACCTCACTGGTTATTTATTTCAACGGCCCAAAGGCAAGTCTTCAGCTTTAATTTTGGCATGGATGACTGACATAAAGTAGACAGACAGAAAGTGTATAAACCTCCCTTGTTGTAGCCAATAACAAAATGACCATAACCCTGCCTGTGCAGGTCATTCTGGATGACCTGGATTAACAGAGGCCAGAAAACCTTAGTCAAAAAAAAAAAAAAGGAGACAATCCACACTCTAACATTTACCCTGCAACCCAAATGCCCTCCAAGGCTGATGGCCCCTCCCTCCAGGGAGCATGACTCCACCCTGCGAGGGGATGAATCCCCGGCTCGTGGAGGTGCCCAGGGCCGAGGGGCGCTCCCGCACTGGCCGGGCCCTTCTGTGGCCTGGCACGGGTCTGCTGTCCCCCACACCCTCTTTCCACCCGGGCCACAGGGTCACGGAGCTGCTCTGTCCCAGCCATCATGATTCCATTTTCAAGGAACACGGGTTTCCTTGTACCCCGGCTCCTCCTCATAACCGCTTCCTTCTTCTTTTATTCTTGGGGCCCTCCTGCCTGTCCAGTAGACTCTTCCACTCGAGGCTTTTGAGATGACTTTTCCTGGGGTGGTGAATGTCTCCTGTGGAGCTCTGACTGGACTGAATCATCGCACCTTAAAATCTCTCGTCTTCATTCTTTCTCTCAATTCTGTTTCTATGACCAAGCAGTGCCTGTTTGAAAATATTATGTACCCCAGAAAAGCCATGTTTTAATCCTGATTCAATCTTGTGTGAGCAGTCATTTCTTATAATCCTGAGTCAGCACAGTACATTGTAAATTTTTTATTAGGTCATCTCCACTGAGATGTGACAATTGGGTGTGACCTTTGGATTAGATGGAGCTGTGACTCACCATTCCAGGTGGGTCATGATAAGTTTACTAGAGTCCTTTAAAAGGGGAAACATTTTGGAGAGAGTCAGAAATGACGGAAGCCTCAGAGACCACAGAGAGCTGACAGAGACCAAAGCTGACACAGATGCCAACACTTGGAGAACAGAGACATGGATATCTGGAGATGCTTGGAGTCCAGCAGATGTTCTCTTGAGATGTTAAGCAAGCCAGAACCTGGAGAGAGCCAAGGGAAGCCAAGAGATGGAAGCCAGCCCCAGAGAAGCAAAGTGAGGAACCCCCACAGGGACAGAGGCTGAAAGCGATGGAGCCAGGAGCAAGGGACCAGCAGATGCCAGCACGTGACTTCCCAGCTGACAGAGGGGTTCCTGACCCATTGGCCTTTGTTGAATTAAAGTACCTTTCCCTGGATGCCTTAGTTTGGACAATTTTATAGGCTTAGAACTATAAACTTACAACTTATTAAATTCCCTTTACAAAAGCCGTTCCAATTCTGTATATTGCATTCTGGCAGCTTTTACAAACTAAAACACATTTTGGTAACATATGTGGGGTGGTTCTTGAGAAACAGAATCTTAAAACTGGATTTTTATCATTGGTTTTCTACTCTAATTAGACTCAGAGGCACTAAGGACTTTGTTTCCAATAATCAAGACGGCACTGATAGTCCATGGGGTAAATTGGCAGGAGAGATATGCAAAATATCACCATAAGATTCTGCTAATTGTATGCTTATATGAGGCAAGGCTGTAGGTGAGAGTGTTTTTGACACCTTTACAGAGTTTTGTGGAATTAAGAAGTATAATGATGTTGGCTGGTTGATAAACCTGAAGGCTGGTGTATAAAATCATCAGTCAGTTGATTGTATCTGTGGCTGATCACATCTGTGGTCAACTAAGGCATTCCTCCTGGTAGGAGATAATCCAATCAGTTGAAGGCTCTTAAGGGGGAAGACTTTCACTGCTTCTCAAGCCAGCAAGTCTCTCCTGTGGGGGTTGTTCAGACCCTTCATCGGAGCCGCCAGCTTCACAGCCTGCCCTATGGATTCTGGACTCTTCCATTCCCATGGTGGCATGAGACACCTTTACAAATCTCATATTTACGGATCTCTCCTGTTGGTCCTGTTTCTCTAGAGAACCCTGACTAACACACAAGCCTATGCTGATATTTGACAAATAGGCTCTTCAACAGTTTTCCCTTTATTGAAATAATCAAATATCAAAAGCCTACCTTCAAAATTATTTTCCAGCCACATGCAGGCAGGGCTAAGCCCAAGTGCACATATGCGGCCTGCACAGATAGAGATTTTCACCCCTCAAATTATAGTGACTGGTGCCTTATTACTATTACTAGGTGACTAGAAATGTCATAATATTTCATTTGCAAGAAAAATGTCAAGGAAGCCTTCAAGCTTTAAGTATCATTGGGGGGAAAACATGATTTAAAATAATTATGTGGGCTAAATTTGAAAAATGGCTATGTAAAATTTAGCGAAGTACAACACTACAGCTAGTGGGAGTACAGAAAATTGCAGACTTGTGTATCCCTAAATTAGGACAGCTGCACAGTAGGGCATCGGGAAATAGTTGTCTGGATATGGTGGCTCCTTCCTTCTTAGGGTCTTTGCTTGGAATTTCCCCTCTTTAGCCCAAGGGGCAGACGCAGACATGCACTGTCCAGAGCCCCCTTGAAGGAAGGACTTACTGCCCACTCTGGGAAGTGTGGTCAGCAGTGCTGGGGGCTGCCTTGGGGGCTGCCCCTGAGACTGAGGCCAGCGGGCACAGGCCGTGCATTCACCTGGCAAGGACCGCCCCAGTGCCACCTCCGGGTGGGTGAGCCGTTTGCCTGCACCACGGTTCGATGTCTCCCTCTGTCAATCCTCTTCCCCTTCCATCCCCTTCACAGATGTCAATCACCCCACCCCAAAAATCTTCCTTCCCCAATTCCGGCTTAGCGTCTACTCCTGCAGTACCCAGTTTCCTTCATCGGACTGCCACCTCGGATTGCTCCTCACCCCAGTCCCCGCCCTTCCCTCCCCCCCACCCGTTGTCCTCCACGGCTGGTTTTAGGGCAGGTTTACAGTGAGGATGGGACAGGTGATAAACTGCTAAGCGCCCCATCACCCCTTATACCCCTCTCAGCGCACGTGCTGGGGCCAGCATGTGGCATCTGCTGAGCTGGCGACATGCCCCTGGGCTCAGGGGCCCCCAGGCCGGGGAGTGAAGCTCTCCTGGGTTCTCGGGGAAGCGGACCTGGTGCTTTTCCTTGCCCTTCACTTGGGGTTCAGGCTTGCTCCGGGGGTGTCCCCCAGGACAGCTCCTTGTGCAGCCCTATGGGAGGAGCCCCGACCTCCCATCAAGCCTTTAAGCCCCGCCCAGTCCTCCCAAGGCCATTGAAGATGGAAGCTTCCAGAAGGCCAGGCTCCCAGGAGAGGGTGAAGATCCCCCGCCTTGTGTTCGCCCTGCATCTCCCCCTGCCCCCTTCCCCTCTTCCCCGATGTGGCTTGAACTTCAACACTGTTTTCTGATGCTTTGCTCAGGACAATGATGCCTAATTATGCTTTGGGAGAGAGCCCAGGAAAATGTCTAAAGTTCTGTCTTAGGATGCGGGCTTCGGAGTGGTGGTAAGAAGTGGCCCAGACCCGGCTGCCCACCTCTCTACTCTCAGGGGCTCGGGCGTGCTGCTACTGTCTCTCTGGTCCTCCAATTACTAAAGAGTTGCCTATTTATTAGCACATTGACAAGCATAATATTTATTTTAAAATCCAGAACTTGGCCACAGAAGAATTGGGGAAATGGCTTTGCATCCTGTCCAACTAGATTGTTTGCCCGCGGATATTTATGTCTTAATTGGAAAAGGGCAGAGACAAAAATGAAGATTCACTCAATTATACCCTAAGGGGAAAGAAAAAGGCAGGGAGCAGAACCTAGTGCTAGAACCGACCAGCCAGAGGGTTCACTGCGCGCGTTTGAAGAGGTTTGCGAGGAGTGGGAGGGGTGGCTGGGCAGGGGCTGCAAGGCTGGTGAGAGCCGCCCTGGCAGGAAATGCACAGATTTTGTTGCTGGTCCCCCAGGCTGATTAAGATAATTCTGTTTGAAGTTAGAGCCCCTGGCTGACTCTCTGCGTCCTGCTCTCCTCTCCTGAACCCGTGCCCTCATCAGGCTGCGTGGGTCTGTTCAGTGTTTTCTGGAGCTGTCAGGCATGTGCTGCCCTGACAGAGGCAGAAATCGCACAAAAACAGCAGTGTTTCACAGATCCCAGGCAATCTGCTCTTTCCAAAGACCCTGTGTTTACAGCTTAACGTGGGGCTTCCTGGGTGAGCGTGGTTGAAGTGTCTCCTGCAGCGGAAACTGACGGCTAATCAGCTAAATTCTCAGCGCTTTTGTGTAGAAACCAGTAGGTAAAATTGCAAGGATGGGTTTTGGGCTTAAGTCACGAGGGCCGGTCTGCCCAGGCCCTGGTGGAAGCCAGCATTCCGCGGTGTGCAGAAGAGGCTGCCATAGGCGAAGAGAATGCTTGTCACCTCCTGTCCCCAGAGCATCTTAGATCTGAGGCGAGCGCTTCCGTGCTCAGGGCTCAGAATTCAGGGGCTTCCCCCAGGTGCCAGCTGACCTGAGCTTGGGGACCAAAATCAGTTTTGCTATTTACCTACCTGATCTCCAAATAACCCTGGCGATGGGGACAGGTCACTGCAGAGACTCCCTGCACCTGGCTCCCTCATCCATGAGACTCACAGTGGAGGAGCCAACAGCACGGAGAGTACCTGGACCTGCGGCCAGCACAGGAGGCTGTTGTTGTGACATTCCCAGATGAGAGGATCTGCGGCCGACACTGGGCCGACGGCGTGGGCAAGGCCACGGGCACCCAGGAGCCAAGCCACCTGCTCACACCACAGTCCTCTCTCTAGTCCTGTCCCTTCACTATCAGACCACCAGAAGGCCACATTCTCGGACAGACTATTTTGACTTCCTATGTCATTGCTTCCTACCCCCCCCCCCCATTCTATCAAGGAGCTGAAACCACATATGAATATGTTATATACCTATATGGGAATATGTAAAAGGAAATATAAATTTTTAAAATTCTAATCCAGGGAAAAATAGAGACAAAAGGGGGAGATCAACTGACTATGAAAAGAAATAGTATGCAGAAATGGCGGACATAAAGATAAAGCAGGGAGGCAAATTTGCTTCTAAGTTTCCTGACAACCAGAGAAAAAGGAGAAATATGATTAGTTATGCATCTATATTGGCCAAAAGAAAAAAGCAGGTAGAATTAGAAAGAGATGAGAGAGAAAGAGGGAGAGAGAGAGAGAGAAACTACACAAAAGGCCTTTCTTGAATGTTGTGATGAAAAAAATGTTTCACCTGTATTTTTTTTGTATGGAAATGTGAAGGATGGCAGTGGCTGGGAACCCACCAGCTCTTACAGTGAATTTTCTATCCGGCTCAGGAAGGCCAGACACAGGGGAGGCACTTGTGCAAAGCTCAGGGCAACATGTTCCAACTTCAGAGCTGTCTTGCAATCTGACTTAATCTAGGGGAAAATCTAGACCATGAAGAGGTCGGGAGGACTGTGGATCCACAAACTCTCTTCCAGGTCGTATCGTTTTTCCCAACTGTCTTGACAAAAAAACCCCAAAAGATAGCAGCAGACAATTTGGGATTCTTTTGGTAAGGGGCTACACTGGACTGTAGTTGAATACTTTGAACTTTGCCTTTTACTGGGAATTGCTATTAGGCAATATATGATAACTACTCTGCATCTTTTAAAAACTGCTTTTGAAGACATTCGTAGTTTTCAATATCATTTTATTAGAGTCACAAGCTGAAGTTTTTGTAGAACCATGCTTGGAAAAAAAATCAACAAATTGGTGTGTTTTCATGTATCATACACCAAAAGTTTGGTGCCAGAAATTCAGAGGTAAATTCGCCTAGGTCTTCTAGAATGAACGACTGTTCTCCTGCTTTACTTTGTTCTCGTTCTGAACATTTCTGTACTGTTTGTGTGGTTCACTGCTAACTGCCCTAGAACCTGTAGGAAAGGTGAGGCGCGGGTTTAAAACCGAAGGCATGACGGCACTGTGTGGTGCAAAAGGGGAGCATTCATGGTTAACTCAGCAGTGCTTTCGGCTGGGAGGAACATGGAACCTGGCACGAATGTGGCTTAAAAATTTCTTTGTCCCACTCTTCAAGAAATCTAGGGACTGAAAAGACACCCAACGATGTGACCAGGGGCTCAGAGTCTTCGCGTCCCATGGCCCCCTCCCTGGGTGTCCCATTTCCCCATCCTCAAGAGCATCCGAGTAAGGAGCCAAGGAAGAGGAGGGCAGCGCTGACCTCAAGAGCCAGGCCGAGTCTGTGCCTTTGGAGCAGCCCCAGGAGCCCCCGCCTCAACGGCTGGACCCTTCCGAGGGCTCTGGAAGGAAGCTCTTGCGGTGGGAACACTGCACCTTAGATGGACCAGGCTCTGTTAGTCACGAAGGAGGTGAGGCCAGCTGTCCGGCAGACAGCACAGTGTCCCACCGTGAATGGTCGTAATACAATGGTAACAAGGAAACAAAGTAAATTGTTGCCGTGTATGGCTTTAGCTGTAAACCCACAGATACCAGAGGACAGAAGTCAGTCAATTGTCAAGAGTGATTGTGCATAGTGGATTGATCAGTGATATTTAGACTTGTATATTTTCCCTACACCTTGCTTGTTTTATTAAAATAAACACCTCCTATGTTAAAAGAAAAATAAGCTACCACTTACAAAAGAAAATGTGTTTTCTGCCTGTTTACCTTATTGCTAAGGTGATTCACTGCATCGATAATCATTATTGATGGACCCTCGTAGGTTGCCTGATCTTTTTATCTAGTTTTCTTTTTAAAATATAGTCCCTGCCTTCTAAACTTCGCTGTGGTGGAGGACCGATTGTGCCAGGTGCCACAGCAGGAAAGGGTTTGGCTCGGCTGAGCAAACGCTGAGCCAGGAGGCAGCGCTAACAAACTGTGTCCCTCGACATCTGTCATCCTGCTAGGAGAACAAACTTTCTGGAGCATGAGGACCTGACTTACGTGACCTCTAAAGGCCCTTGAGGCACAGGATTCACTTTCCTGAGCCACAGGTCAACTTCTCTCCATCCTCATTTTATGGCCCTCCGACACTTGTCTTGGTCGAATATCCTGGCACTGAAACTGTCTCTTCACAAGTGACACTACACCATCCTGTTTCTCCTTCCACTTTTCTGAAAGTCTCTCTCTTCGTTTGCAATTTACCTTCAGGTCCAGAAATGTGGACCATCCTCAAAACTCAGGCCTCGTTCTCATTTAGCCGTTGCCTGCGGATTCCCCCATAGAAACTTCACCTTTTTCAGTATTCCTTCATGGATGATTCCCAGATCCATGTTGCTACCTCTGACTTCCCTAAGCTTCAACTGACCTTTCCACCTTCCTGAGTGTCCTACTGCTTTAGGATATCCTGTTGTCATTTGAAATTCAAGCTGCTTAAAACCAAGTGCATCTCTTCCTAGTTCAGTCAATATCTTTTCCTGTTTCTTGATTTTTTTTCTTTTTTTTTTTGCATGGGCAAGCACTGGGAATTGAACCCAGGTCTCTGGCATGGCAGGCGAGAATTCTGCCACTGAGCCACTGTTGCACCACCTGATTTTTTTTTTTTTAATTTCTGTGATTGGCACCATTCTTTTCTTAGCTTCTTAGGCTTGAAATCTTAAAGGATGTCTTTGACCCCTTCCCCTATCCTACCCCTCAAATAAAATTAAAATGAAATTCTTTTAAGTTTTCACTTGAAATGATTTTTATATCTAGTCTTTTATAGCTAAATGTATATGTTAACTTGACTAGGTTACAGTGCCAGTTGTTTGGTCAAACACTGGCCTAATGGCTGCAGAGGCATTCAGAGATGGGGTGAGCATCTATAAGTATTTGACCTTAAGTAAAGGAGATGACCCTCCATAATGAGGGTGGGCCTTACCCAATTATTTGGAGTTCTTAACAGCAAGAACTGAGGATTTCAGGGCTCAGAAGAAATTCTGTCTCAAGACTATACACTCTTTCCTTGCTGAGTTTCCTGCCTAAAGAATTCAGACTCAAGAAATCAATCCCATCCTTACCAGGATTTCCAGCTCCCACAATCAGATGAGCCAATTCCTTAAAATGAATCATATATACATATATGTCTTAAGTTTCCAAGCTGTGAAAACAAATATCATATAATGGGTTGGCTTACACATAGGAATTTATGGTCTCGACAAGGTGATACTTTTTCCCTGAAGACAGTGGCATTCTGGGGCTGGCTGCTGGTGATCCCTTATCCTTGGTGCTTGGCTTTTGTGTCATATGGCAGTGCACATGGTGGCATCTTCTCCTTTTGGTTCCTGTTCCCACCGACTTCCATCTTCTTCTCCACATGGTTTTTGCTCCCTATTCTGAATTTCATTTGTCTTATAAAAGCCTCCAATAATCTGGATTAAAGCTCAAACTGATTCTGGTGGCCACATTTTAACTAAAAATAACATCTTCAGTAGGTCCTATCTACCCTGGGTTCATACCCACAGGAATGAATTAAGAATAAATATGTTTTTCTGGGATACAGAACCCAATCTACTACAATATACATATATCCTGGAGAGTCATGATTGATGCACTTTCCATGACATAAAATAAGATGTAGTAATTAAAGGGATATGCTAGGCTCAGCCTTTTCCCTTCACAGCACACGAGGGAATGACAATCTTTGAGGAATGCACTAAGCTTCTCATGGCCACAGAGCACTTTCTCCAGGGCCCATCCAGTTAACCCAGTGCCCAAAGATTAAACAGATTGTTAGCTTAGCATACTTGGAGCTATAAGGAATATTCGCTAAGCTTTGAGTTACACCCCTGTGTTAGTTTGGTTCCTTTAAGGGGTTATGCCTGTTTGAAACTGGCATGTACCCTAGAAAAGCCATGTCCTTTAATCCTCATTCAATATTGCTGGGTGGGATCTTTTTAATTGTTTCCATGGAGATGTGATCCATCCACTTGTGGGTGGTAACTTTTGATTAGGTGGTTTCCATGGAGAGTTGTCTCCACCCATTCAAGGTGGGGTTGTTTACTGGACTCCTTTAAGAGGGAACATTTTGCAATAAGCTTTAGAGCTCACACAGCCAGAGACCTTTGGAGATGCAGAAGGAAAACGCCCCTGGGTGAGCCTCATGAAACAACAGGCCAGGAGAGAAAGCTAGCAGATATCATCATGTTCGCGGTGTGCTTTCCCAGCTGACAAAGGTGTCCAGAAACCAAAGACCCCAGCAGATGCCAACTAGGTATCTTCCCAGCTGACAGAAAGTGTTCTGGACAACATTAGCCTACTTGAGTGTAGGTAACCTCTTGTTTGTGCCATGTTAGAATGGCTTTATAAATAGATAAAGGGAAAATTCTGGAAGAATTGTGATATACTTGATAGAAAAGGCAAAAGGAAAGAAAGAACAAAGATTAGAGCAGAAATAAATGAAATTGTGAACATGAAAACAATTGAGAAAATCAATAAAACCAGAAGTTGGTTCTATGAGAAAATCAGTAAGATTGATGGGCCCTTAGCAAGACTGACAAAAAGAAGAAGAGAGAGGATGCAAATAAATAAGATCAGAAATGGAAGAGGAGACATAACCACTGACCTCGCAGAAATAAAGGAGGTAATAACAGGATACTATGGACAACTTTATGCTAATAACTACAACAATGTAGATGAAATGGACAACTTCCTAGAAAGGCATGAACAACCAACTTTGACTCAAGAAGAAATAGATGACCTCAACAAACCAATCACAAGCAAAGAAACTGAATCAGTCATTCAAAAGCTTCCCAAAAAGAAAAGTCCAGGACCAGATGGCTTCACATGTGAATTCTACCAAACATTCCAGAAAGAATTAGTACCAACCCTGCTCAAACTACTCAAAAAAACTGAAGTGGAGGGAAAGCTAACTAATTCATTCTATGAAGCCAACATCACCCTCATACCAAAACCAGGCAAAGATATTACAAAAAAAGAAAACTACAGACCAATCTCTCTAATGAATATAGATGCAAAAATCCTCAACAAAATTCTAGCAAATCGAATCCAGCAACACATTAAAAGAATTATACATCGTGACCAAGTAGGATTCATCCCAGGTATGCAAGGATGGTTCAACATAAGAAAATCAATTAATGTAATACACCATATCAACAAATAAAAGCAGAAAAATCACATGATCATCTCAATTGATGCAGAGAAGGCATTTGACAAGATTCAACATCCTTTCCTGTTGAAAACACTTCAAAGGATAGGACTACAAGGGAACTTCCTTAAAATGATGAAGGGAATATATGAAAAACCCACAGCTAATATCATCCTCAGTGGGGAAAAATTGAAAGCTTTTCCCCTAAGATCAGGAGCAAGACAAGGATGTCCACTATCACCACTGTTATTCAACATCGTGTTGGAAGTTCTAGCCAGAGCAATTAGACAAGAAAAAGAAATACAAGGCATCAAAATTGGAAAGGAAGAAGTAAAACTATCACTGTTTGCAGATGATATGATACTATACGTCGAAAACCCTGAAAAATCCACAGCAAAACTACTAGAGCTAATAAATGAATACAGCAAAGTGGCAGGTTACAAGATCAACATTCAAAAATCTGTAGTGTTTCTATACACTAGTAATGAACAATCTGAGGGGGAAATCAATAAACAAATTCCATTTACAATTGCAACTGAAAGAATAAAATACTTAGGAATAAATTTAACTAAAGAGACAAAAGACCTATACAAAGAAAACTACAAGAAACTGTTAAAAGAAACCACAGAAGACCTAAATAGATGGAAGGGCATACCATGCTCATGGATTGGAAGACTAAATATAGTGAAGATGTCAATTCTACCTAAATTGATTTACAGATTCAACACACTACCATTCAAAATCCCAACAACTTACTTTTCAGAAATAGAAAAACCAATAAGCAAATTTATCTGGAAGGGCAGGGTGCCCTGAATTGCTAAAAGTATCTTGAGGAAAAAAAACAAAGCTGGAGTTCTCATGCTGCCTGACTTTAAGGCATATTATGAAGCCACAGTGGTCAAAACAGCATGGTATTGGCATAAAGATAGATATATTGACCAATGGAATCGAATAGAGTGCTCAGATATAGACCCTCTCATCTATGGACATTTGATCTTTGATAAGGCAGTCAAGCCAACTCACCTGGGACAGAACAGTCTCTTCAATAAATGGTGCCTAGAGAACTGGATATCCATATGCAAAAGAATGAAAGAGGACCCGTATCTCACACCCTATACAAAAGTTAACTCAAAATGGATCAAAGATCTAAACATTAGGTCTAAGACCATAAAACAGTTAGAGGGAAATGTAGGGAGATATCTTATAAATCTTACAATTGGAGGCAGGTTTATGGACCTTACACCTAAAGCAAGAGCACTGAAGAAAGAAATAAATAAATGGGAGCTCCTCAAAATTAAACACTTTTGTTCATCAAAGAACTTCATCAAGAAAGTAAAAAGACAGCCACACAATGGGAGACAATATTTGGAAACAACATATCAGATAAAGGTCTAGTATCCAGAATTAATAAAGAGATTGTTCAACTCAACAACAAAAAGACAGCCAACCCAGTTACAAAATGGGAAAAAGACTTGAACAGACACTTCTCAGAAGAGGAAATACAAAAGGCCAAAAGGCACATGAAGAGATGCTCAATGTCCCTGGCCATTAGAGAAATGCAAATCAAAACCACAGTGAGATATCATCTCACACCCACCAGAATGGCCATTATCAACAAAACAGAAAATGACAAGTGCTGGAGAGGATGTGAGAAAGAGACACACTTATTCACTGTTGGTGGGAATGTCAAATGGTGCAACCACTGTGGAAGGCAGTTTGGCGGTTCCTCAAAAAGCTGAATATAGAATTGCCATATGACCCAGCAATACCATTGCTAGGTATCTACTCAGAGGACTTAAGGGCAAAGACACAAATGGACACTTGCACACCAATATTTATAGCAGCATTATTTACAATTGCAAAGAGATGGAAACAGTCAAAATGTCCATCAACAGACGAGTGGCTAAACAAACTGTGGTATATACATACGATGGAATATTATGCAGCTTTAAGACAGAATAAACTTTTGAAGTATGTAATAACATGGATGGACCTAGAGAACATTATGCTGAGTGAAACTAGCCAAAAACTAAAGGACAAATACTGTATGGTCTCACTGATATGAACTGACATTAGTGAATAAACTTGGAATATGTCATTGGTAACAGAGACCATCAGTAGATAGAAATAGGGTAAGATATTGGGTAATTGGAGCTGAAGACTCTGCACAGACAGACTGTGCAACAGGACTGGATACAAAAACTCAGAAATGGACAACACAATACTACCTAACTGTAATGTAATTATGTTAAAACACTGAATGAAGCTGCATGTGAGAATGATAGAGGGAGGAGGGCTGGGGACATAAATGAAATCAGAAAGAAAGATAGATGTTAAAGATTGAGATGGTATAATCTAGGAATGCCTAGAGTGTATAATAATAGTGAAATATACAATGTACAAATTTTAAAAATGTTTTTGCATGAGGAAGAACAAAGGAATGTCATTATTGCAGGGTGCTGAAAATAGATGATAATTAATACTTTAAAATGTCACCTTATGTGTGAGACTAAAGCAAAAAATGCTTGTTACAAAATTTATATTTTGACTAGTGCATTTCCTAAAATAACTCATGTAGATAGTTTGATTGAATGTCATAAGTACTTGGAATCTCAGGTAGGACATGAGATTTTGTTGGTTTGTCCAGAGTGATGCCCCGATGAATCCCAGAGTGATTTGATCAGTGACTGGAAAAGTATTTGCAAGCCCCCTTCGGGGAATGGTGAGAACGGGGGAAAATTCAACTTCCCCAAGTTGAATTCTTGATATTCTCACAAGCAGTGTGGACAACCAAAGTTATAGGCTGAGCCCCCAGTCTTGGGGTTTGTTCATATGAAACTTAACCCCACAAAGGATAGGTCAAGTCTACTTAAAATTAGGCCTAAGAGTCACGCCCAAGAGAACCTCTTTTGTTGCTCAGATGTGGCCTCTCTCTCCAGCCAACATGACGAGCAGTCTCACCACCCTCCCCCTCTCTGCATGGGACATGACTCCCAAGGGTGTGGACCTTCCTGGCAATGTGGGACAGAGATCCTGGAATGAGCTGAGACTCAGCATCAAAGGACTGAGAAAAATCCTAGAATGAGCTGAGAATTAACATCAAGGGATTGAGAGAACCTTCACGACCAAAGGGGAAAGAGTGAAATGAGACTAAGTGTCAATGGCTGAGAGATTCCAAACAGAGTCGAGAGGTTATCCTGGAGGTTATTCTTATGCATTAAGTAGATATCACCTTGTTGTACAAGATGTAGCAGAGAAGCTGGAGGGAACTGCCTGAAAATGTAGAGCTGTGTTCCAGTAGCCATGTTTCTTGATGATGATTGAACAATGATATAGCTTTCACAATGAGACTCTGTGAATGTGAAAACCTTGTGTCTGATGCTCCTTTTAGCTACTATATCAACAGAAGAGTAGAACATATGGAATAAAAATAAATAATGGGGGGGAACAAATGTTAAAATAAATTTAGTTTGAAATGCTAGTGGTAAATGAAAGTGAGGGGTAAGGGGTATGGTATGGATAATCTTTTTTTTCTCTATTATTGTTTTATTTCTTTTTCTGTTGTCTTTTTATTTCTTTTTCTAAATTGATGCAAATGTTCTAAGAAATGATGAATATGCAACTATGTGATGGTATTAAGAATTACTGATTGTATATGTAGAATGGAATGATATATTAATGTTTTGTTTGTTAATTTTTTAATTAATTAAAAAAAGTTAAAAAAAAAAAAAGAAAAGGCCTAGAGTGTTTTGAAAAGACTGTTCAAAGAAATTGGATTCTAAAGATACCTCTGATGAAGCTTTAGACAGAAATGAGGAATGTGTCATTGCAAACTGGAAGGAATGCAACCCTCATTTTAAAATGACAGGCAATTTGGAAAAATTGACTACTGGTTTGAATGGGAGGTGGGTTTTAAAAGCCATGAGCTGGGATACTTAGCTGAAGAGATTTCCAAATTAAATGTGGAAAGTATGGCCTGGTTTCTCCTTGTAGCTTATAGTGAAATGTGAGAGGAAAGAGATAAGTTGAGAACTGAACTCTGGGGTACAAGAAACCAGAAACTGGGCGGGCAACAGTGGCTCAGTGACAGAATTCTTGCCTGCCATGCCAGAGACCTGTTGTGGTAGTCAGACTCAGTTGTCAACTTGGCCAGGTGAGCGTACCTAGTTTTGTTGCTGCGGACATGAGCCAATGGTACGTGAACCTCATCTGTTGCTGATTTACATCTGCAGTCAGCTAGGAGGCGTGCCTGCTGCAATGAAGGACGTTTGACTTAATTGGCTGGTGCTTAAATGGGAGAGTGCAACTCGTAGCACAGCCTGAGCAGCTCAGCATTCCTCATCTCAGCACTCGCAGCTCAGCCAAGGCCTTGGGAGATGCAGAAAGAAGTCACCCCGGGGAAAGTTGTTGGAACCCAGGGACCTGGAGAGAAGACCAGCAGAGACCATCCTGTGCCTTCCACGTAAGAAAGAACCTCAGTGGAAAGTTAACTGCCTTTCCTCTGAAGAACTAACAGAATAAATCCCCTTTGATTAAAAACCAATCCATTTCTGGTGTGATGCATTCCGGCAGCTAGCAGACTAGAACACCTGGGTTTGATTCCCGGAACCTGCCCATGCCAAAAAGAAAAAAAGAAACCAGAAATTGATGGTCTGAAAATTCTGGACTTCCAGAAATGGAGACCCTAGAGAATAGTGCCCCACAGGAGGATTTAACCTAACATGGAGCCAGTCAGCCATTTCAGAAAAGCCAGGATTGGAGATGGAGTGGCCCAGGAAGGCTTTGTGGAAAGTCCTCTGGTTGTCTGATGGTTGTGATCCCTGCATACTGTGTAGAAAACCAACAAGAGTGTTGTGGGATTTGTATAAATGGAACCACTGCCAATCTAGACTAAAAGGGACAGAAAAGGAACAAACTGAAAGAAAAATAACTTCAAAAGCAGAACCATGAAGGCTAAGTTCTGAAGCCAGTAAACCTCAGGGCAGGAGAGCAGACCCACCCAAGCACTCAGAGAGGGTGAGTTTGCCCCAAAGGCAGAAGGTGGGCCTTCCACCTAGATGTTCTGGAAGAGTTGTGCCACCTCAGGCCTTGGAGATGGTGGAGCACATTCCTTGGGGACTGGGGAGATCCTGGCTGCCGCCACATTGTTATAGAGGGGTTGAGCATGTTCCCCAGAGATGGCAGAGAGCCTGGGTGCTTCCCTGGTGCTTGGAGACGGTGGAGCCAAGAAAAAGGTGCTCTCTCCAATGTCCTCCAAGGTTGCATTTGGAGAGAGGGGGGCTGCTGCATAAGCCCTTGGAGAGGGTGGGACTGCCACTTTCTAAAGCCCCAAGGATAAATGACTCTGAGACTTTGAAACATCATGGAGTTTACCCTGCAGGTTTTCAGAACTATTTGGGTCCAATGACCTCTGTGTTCCTTCTAATTTCTCCCTATGGAAATGGAAGCATGTATCCTACTACTGTCCCTCCTTTGTATTTTGGCATCAGATAACTTGTTCTGAGTTTTACAGGTCCAGAGCCAGAGGGGAATTTTACCTTAACACAGACCTGCCTGTAGCCAACTTTGATGAGATTTTGTAATGTTTCTGACTTTGTATTGTATTAGTATTTTTACTGAAATGTTTTAAGGATTTGTGATATTGTGATGGAGTGAATGTATTTTGCATTTGGAAAGAACTTATCTTTTTAGGGTCCAGAGGATGGAATGTGCCAGTTTGAAACTGTCATGTACCCCAGAAAAGCCATATTCTTTAATACTCACTCAGTATTGCTAGTTGGGATCTTTTTATTATTTCCATGGAGATGTGTCTCCACCCATTCAAGGTGGGGTTTCTTACTGGACTACTTTAAGAAGAAACCATTTTGGAACAAGCTTTAGAGCTCACAAAGCCAGAGACCTTTGGAGATGCAGAAGAAAAATGTCCCTTGGGGAGCCTCTTGAAACAAGAAGCTCGGAGAGAAAGCTAGCAGATGTCGCCATGTGTCTTTCTAGCTGACAGAGGTGTTCCAGACAGCATCAGCCTTTCTTGAGTGAAGGTAACCTATTGTTGGTGCCTTAATTTGGACATTTTCATGGCTTAAGAACTGTAAACTTGCAACTTAATACATTCCTTTTTTAAAAGCTATTCTGATAATATTGCATTCCAGCAGCTTTAGCAAACCAAAACAGAGGCCATGTCAAAATGGGGGTTAAATGGCCAAGCATTTCACTGGAGGAAATGCCAGTGGGAGGATATAGGCAGAAGGTCCTGGCCACCGTGAAAGAGCCCAGCTGACAAGCCAGGCAGACCCGAATGAGAGAGCGAGGGAGCAAGGCAGGGAGGGAAGTCTGGGTAGAAAGTCTTTGTGCAGTTCATGGAAGGTTCTGGAGGCTGTCAGGGATTCCTGGGGTGGGCCAAAGTCAGCCCTCAGAGGAGACCACACACAAAGCAGTGGATTCCTGAATTTGGAGCATGGCAGGGTGCTTTCTGTAACTGGAGGTCTGCCAGGTACATTCTCCTGATTTCCACACAATAGTCACTATAAAGATGTCCATTTACCCCAAACTAATTCCTAAATGTAAAGCAGTTCCAATTACAATCCCAACATTAAAAAAAAATTATATATATATATAAAACATTACATGAAATGTTTTATATTTTCTATATAATACTATATATGTTATTATATATATAAAACATTACATGAAACATTTATCAACAGTTTAAAAAATAAATGAACACCTAGATTAATAAACAAGACCTTACAATGATCTTAGAAGCTCTTCTTTGCCCCTGCCTGATTGCTTCTCGAACAGAAGAAACCATCATCCTAAATCGTGTTACTAATTCCCTTGCTTTGATTTACATGTTATCATTTATGAGAAAGTGTATCAAATCATGTTTTTAGTTGTGCCTGTCATTAAAGTTTGCATAAATAGAATCATACTGTTATATTATTGTTACTTGCTCCTTCTAAGAATTCAGCATTTCGTTTTTGAGATTTGTCTATGTTGGTCCACAGCATAAGTTTACTTTTACTCTTCTGTGTATGCATACATTGTATGAATGTATCTACTGCCGATAAGTATCCCTATATATGTCACCTGACGCACATATGTATGTAAGAGCTTCTCCTCTATGTCATAGACCCAGGAATTTAAGTGTGTACTCTGTTAGAAAATAACAAATTGTTTCACATGTATCAGTACCAATTTATAGTCCCTCAAGATGTAGAGAAGACTTCTTCCTGCTGCATATCCTCACTAAAACTTGATGTTGTTAAGTGTGGTCATGCCTGTCAATCCTGTTGGAATGAAACATTAATTTATGGAGATTTACTTGAACTTCACAGATTACTAATGAGCTTAACCATTTTTCTCTCACACTTACTAATCCATTGGGATTTAATGATTACATTAAGCGTGCCAGTATGCTGTTAAACATCTAGCTCTTTATGATTTGTTGTCTATTTAATCTATTACTTAAATTTGTATATTAAAATCTCCTCATAAGGTTCTTTTTTCTTGGTTGTTCTTTTTAATTTTTGCTTTGTATATTTTGAGGCCAATTTATTAGGTGCATACTGGTTTTGAATTGATAAATAGAACCTTTTATCATTACATAGTGATGATCTTTATATCTGGTTGTTTTCTCTTTTTATATTGTGAAAAATGACATATATACAAAAAAGCAATACATTCAAAGCACATCGCAACAATTAGTTATGGAGCAGATTTCAGAGTTTGATATGGGTTACAGTTCCACAATTGTAGGTTTTTCCTTCTAGAGTTTTCTTTTGATTAGTATTTGTCTGAATATCTTTGTTATAGTCTTGTTTTGTAAAATAAACTTTCAATTTTAAATAATTTTAGAAGTATAAATAAGTCATGTGTATGGTACAGAAAGGAGCAGTAGTCAGATATTGTGTAGAATAAATGTCAATTGGGATTGGTTTAATGTTTTTCTCATGTTTAGACTGGGGTTATGTGTTAGGGGAGGGTTTGTTCACTCAGGAGTGAATACCCATCTCCCTTCCTGCTATCAAGATGACTTCTCTCTGTTGGCGTTGACCTTGATCACCCAACTGAGGTAGTGTTCATAAAGTTACTCTTTCCTGTTTTCTCACTTTCTCTGCTGCACTCTTTGGAAGGAAGTCAGTAGGTTCATCCTCACTTACGTGGTAGGGAGTTTCACCTCAGCTGCTTGAAAGATGAGTATTGGCATAAATTATTTGGAATTGTTCTGCAGGGGAGACTTGTCTCTCCTCTACCCCCACTTATTTATTCAATCAATTATTTATGCAAATGTACTCATGGATATTCATTTTATACTTTGGGTAATAATCGAATATTATTTCATTTATTTTCTTGCTCAGATCGTTCCATCTTTGGCCATAGGGAACGCTTTCAGTTGGTTTGGTGGCTTGGAGGTTTTATGGATCATGATGGCCTTTGGACACACCCCATAGACTTGGGGTGTCGTTTCAGTACTTTCTTACACTACAAGGTTTTCCAGGCTCCTCTGGTATATTCTCTGCCTGAGCAGTATTTCAAGAAGCTCTGGTTCCTTTTATTGGAGAATTATATTAGAAACAATAATAAAGCTGGGCATTGGGTATGCTCATTGGTATTCCTTGACTTTTGATCATTCTGAGGTCTTATGTTTAGATATATCTCCTGAAAAAATATATATATACCTACATTTTTAAAAATCTTGTCTGGCAATCTTGGTCTTCCATTTACAGAGTTTAGACTACTGATGTTTTCTATGATAATTCATATCAGGGCTGATTAATATCTTTTAATACTCATTACTTGTCCTGTTTTCTGGGTTTGCTTTGGTTTATTGATGGATGGTTCATTTTGTTTAGGTTTTGCTCCTCTTTTCCTGACTTCTTTTGGATTAAGTGATTTTGCTTATGTTCCTTCTTTTTCATTGAATTTTTTACCTAAGATTGCTTGAAAAACTATGAACTTTGTGTATCCCCTTTTGTAGTTATCTTAGCTATTTTAACATGCTTTTAATTCAACAAAGCCTATAGTTAATCAATATTTTTACCTCCTTCCCAAACAGTACAAGGATCTCAAGATGATTTAAACTGATTACTTCTTTTCATGCCATAATATATTGTTATCCTATATTTCAATTCTACCTTATCCACACCCCCCAAATTAAGCATCATTATTGTTGTTGTAAACATTCAATGTTTAATTACTTGATCCACATATTTCCAAGAATAGTTCCTCATTATTCTTTCTTGCATCTTGGATGTTCTTAATTCAATCAACTTTTCTTCTAACCATATTATATCCTTTAGAATTTCCTTTAGTGAGGATGTTTCAGTGTCAAGCTTTCTGTTTTTGTTTCTCTAAAAATGTCTTTATTTTGCACTAATTACTGAAATAAATTTTTTTTCATCTATAGAATTATAGAGTGGTGGATTTTCCTCCCAATACAATGAGTATGTTATTTCACTGTCTTTTTGACTTCCATTACGGCTGTTGAAAAGTTAGGGGAAAATCTATTTATTGTTCATTTGAACTCTATCTTATCTCTCTGACTGTTTTATGATCTTTTCTTCATCTTTAGAAATCTACAGTTTTACTATAATTTGTCTAGGGGTAGATTTTTTCTAACTTGCCCTGTTGGGGATTTGTTAGCATTTCTGGATCTGAGGATGGCTGTCTTTCCCCAATTCTGATAAATTCTCAGCCAGTATTTTTTCCAGTATTCCTTCTACTCTCTTTCCTCTATTATTCCTTTCTAGTACTCTGATAAAATGTGACATTCTTACTCTGTATTCTATGCCTATTAACATCTCTCTGGGCAACATTATTTAACCAATTTATTCAGATATAATTCTAGTTGACTGATTTTTCTCTTTAATTATAGACTTAATCCATTGAGTTTTAATTTTCACTTAATATTTTTAATTTCTAAAAGTTGTGTAGTTCTTTTTCAAATCTTCCTGCCCATTTCTTATACTCTCTTATTCCCTGCTCATATTGTTTAAGTTTCTCTTTTATTTCTTTAGACATTCTAGTAATAACTATTTAATATTTTGTTTCTGAAAATTCCAGATGCTAAAGTCTTTGTGGGTTAGGTATTTGAATTTTTTGCTGATTGAATTTCTGTTTGTTTTCAAATAAATGTTTTCTTCTCCTTTTTGATATATTAAACTGTTATTTTCCTTGCTCTAATTTTTCTATTATTTGGTTTCAACCTAAATAGCATTGCATTGAGTTATGCTTCTTTAATCATTCTATGTTTTTATATTTTAATATTTAAAAAAATCTATTCATGGTTATTATAATCTTATATTTGGTCTTATTCCTTCCATTTATGTTATCTATTGTGTTGTTTTAATTGCCTAAATACTGGCTTCTCTCAGAGATCAAGTGTTTTGGGGAATTCCACATCATCTCTGAACTTAGAGTTCTGAAAAAGTGATTAATTAGTTCATGACATATTATCTGTCTAATTTGTTTTAATTCAGAACATTGTTCCCTAATTCTTCAGGGAATATTGGGAAATGTTTGAAACTGCTTTTATGTTGGCATGATTTTTTATTTGGTTTTCCTTTGTATAAATTGATTTCATATACTTGGTTTAGTTGTCAAAGATAATAATAGAACAAAAATGGCAATTGCAGATCTTAGAAACTTCTAAATTTACAGAACTTTAAAAAGAATAAAAAACATATATATTTATCCTATTCATATTTCAAAAGCATTTTCACTGGCCTACAAAACTGATGTATTTGTGCTTTTTACTTAAGTGGAAATTAGAAATTAAATTAAAGATATATGAAAAGAGAATGCTGCTCACATTAGCTATTTTGCTACTTCATCTGTAAATTACCCAGGGGTTTACTGATAGTGAGGTCAAAAGAGAGAAATGTGATAGATTACACACTCATCTTTATTTTGCTAAGTAAGCATACTGATTTTTTAATAAAAGTATTCTCTTGCTTTTAAATTCTAAAATAAGTCACCACAAGGAATAAATATCGCTGGTCAGAAGACCATAGAAAGTATTTATATAAGCCTATTTCATATTGGCTCCCAATAAAAACCAGAGAAGGCAGCTCCATCAGCCTACTTCAACATTCTCAAGTCATATACTGCTGAGCTAACTTGATACCAGGCTAGAACTCTGACTTCCTTAAGGGAGGAACGAATGGCTTGGAAGTCTGTCCTTACTAAATGTAGCTTTTCTCAGTTGGGCTTTAGTAGTGGTTGGGTGCCAGGTGGGGCCTGGTAAATGACACACCTTTTTGCCAAGCACATTCTGAATCAACTGAAATATGAACCCTAAGAGTCAGCAGATAGAGGACACAAGTACCACCTTCACTGTGGATAAAGTTGACACTGGAAAATGTGGCCTGTAAGTGATGACAAGTGGCCTTCTGAGTACTTTCCCACGGACTACTCCACATGGTGCCAGGACACACCGGACTGGGCTCGGGAGGAACAGAGATGGATAATAGCTCCCTGTGGGCTCCCTTGTCCCCAAGAAGTGAAAGAGTTTAGCCCATCTGTGCCATCTTTCTCCATCCCCAGTAAGGTCAGTTCACTCAGGTAGGGAGAAGCCAGGAGATTTGGTTAACAGGCATCTCGGTTTCCTGGAGCTACCATAACAAAGCACCACAAAGTGGCTGAAAACAACAGAAATTCCTCGTCTCAGTTCTGGAGGTCAAGAGTCTGAAATCAAGGGGTCAGCAGACTTGTGCTCCCACAGAAACCTTTAGGCGGGACCTTCCTTGGGTATTTTGGCTTTGGGGTTCGCTGCAGTCCTTGTCTTGCAGCTGTGTTACCCTCATTTCTGCTTCTGCCTTCGCAGGGCCATCTTCTCTCCACGTGTCTAGGTCCAGATTTCCCTCTTCTCATGAGGACACCAGGCATTGGGTTAGAAGCCTAATCCCCTTTGGTCTCACCTTAACGAACCCCATCTTCCAAGACCCTATTTCCAAATAAGGCCACATTCTCAGGACCAGGGGCTGGAAACAAACACGAATGTTTGGGGGGGGGGGGTGGGGGGGTGGGAAATGATTCACCCATTCCACTTGGAAGGAAACTTGGGGAAGAGGAAAGAAACATTCACAAAAGCAACCTCTGCATTCAAAGCTCTGTCCTCCAGCCAGTCTTCAAAGCAATGACTGCCGATTAAAGACACAGTTACGATATCGGAACATCTGTGCATGTCAGGCCTGCATGCCAGCTATGAAGTTGGAGGCTCGTCCCTCCGGCAGGACCGCCCGTCTGCACCCTGAGCAGAGAGCCAAGGGCAGAAACTGAAATTATCAGCAACTCCAGGCTCTCCTTGAGGGGACCTAGGTGAGCACCATTCGACACCCCCAAGCATGAGAGGTCTGATTTTGTCAAGAAAGCAACATATTGTCTGCTCTTAGGGCTGCAGTCAAAGGCCCATGACTCTGAGGGAAATGCGTGCTTCTCAGCAAACACCCTGGATTTGAGCTCTGGGCTGTGTTAGTCAGAAAACATACCCCTGGGAAATGAGAACCACAACTTCTGAGTCAGAAAAGTGGGGAATTTAGAGTTCTGAAATGCAATTCAAATTGGGGATCATTGGAGGTTTTGTGGGAAAACATTTTTTTTTTTAATTTTAAAGGGCAAGGTGGGAAATCCAGATAATAGAGGTGTACCGCATATTTTTTGACTTGCTATAAAATATTAACAGACTGTCTTATGAAAGAACACAGTGATTTGATGGGGGAGACCAAATAACCACAAGCAACTTGGTGCTGCTTCCACAGCTACACCACAAACAGGGGCTGGACACTAGGGAAGTAAGCAGATCCACTCCAGAGTTGAACTCTGTAGGGCGGCAGGGAGCAGAACCTCTGCCTTAGCAGTTTCCTTCAGAGGGTCCCACTGGGAACGGGACCTGAGCAGTGGAAAGCGTGAATGTCCGCTCTTCCATTCCTCTCAGCAAAGGGATTTCATTCAACTCACTTGATACACATAATTCACACATCCTTGTTCTTTCCAAGCCCCTTTCAATATTGTTTTTGCTGCTGATTGCAGCTTGCCAGGAATGGAGGGGAAAGATACATGCAGGAAAAATGTGGTTTGCATTTTTTTCTTTATTTAATAAAGATGCAGCTGATAAACACCTCTAGTTATCAGAGGAGACTTTATATGTATGCCTTGGAAGAATGAGATTTGGATAATCACAATTTCATAAAGATAGCCAAGAGTCACTATTATGTAATTACGGGTCCATGAAGAACTGAATTCATATTTCTTCATGTTTGTCAGGAATACCAAAGGTTTCATTGTTTCAGAGCTTGCAAGAGACTCAAACTGAACACTAAGAACTTCTTCTAGGTCAATACATTACAAAGGAAAGAAGAGAATTTTAATAATTTCAGTTGTCTGTAGATCCTACTCACTGCCTCCAAACTTAACTCCTTAAAGTTCAAAAAGCTTTGATGGTTCTCCAGTATCCACAGAACGACTCTAATGGAGCAAATTTAGTGAAAGAATTCAAGGCCTTCTGTCCGGCGCCGTCTCGCTCAGCTTCTGGTCCCCGGCCGGCGAAGGGAACAGGAGGGGAGAAAGAGACAGACGCAGGCAAAACAGCTCGAGCGGCAAACACGGGTTCGAGGCACGCAACGGTTGTGAGCACAGACCTTTACTGGAGCTAAGCTTATATTCTCTGTTACAGGTTCCGCGCAGGCCTAAGCACCCCGCGGGGAGACAACCTCTGTGCGGCCGTCAGGTACGGCTCCCTGTGGGTCGTCTCCACCCACCCTGTCCGGGTAACCTCTTATATACTGTGCCCAAACCCAATAGGTTAGTGCCACGTATACAGAGGTGATTGGAAGATAGGGTTGGTGGGCGCGTGCGTCATACGCGGAAACAGGATGCGGGCGCCATCTTGACTCACTCGATGGGCGGGGGGAACTCTAGAGCAGGCTGCGGCGTGTCCACTAGGCCCGACCCGGGAGGCGGCTCTCCACATCTCCCCCTTTTTTATTTTGACCCAGTGTCTCCATTGATGAGTGAGCTCCCGTGGGCCACTCAGGCCCACTACATGTTTTGGTGCTTTGGGGAGTCTGGACTAGGCTTGCTAGGCACCAACCAGAATGCCACCTCATATAGAGACCGGAGAGCCCGTGAGCTGGAAACCACGTGACTCTCCCTGCAGTGCTTCGCCTCGCAACTGGGTTATGAGGGGGGGGCAGGAGAGCGGCAACCAGAATCGAGAGTGTCGCTAGGTGTCTCTGTGCAATGGCTGGAGTCTAGTCTGGCCAGGACTGCGACTTCGCCTAAGAGATCAGCCTACGACCAAAATTATGACTGCTGGTGCCGCCTTTTATACCCGGGACACAGCCATGGGCCTTGCAGCGGGTCTTGCTTTCGAGCGTCCCGCCCTGAGTGGCCGGGATGGGTCATACGGTGAAATGGGGGACTGGGCAGCAGGGCGGTCGTTGTCAGGAGCACCAGGGGCGAGTGACATAGCCAACATGGTAGTAACACGCAATTGCTGCTGTGTCTGGAACAAGCGTTCTAACAAGCATTTAACAGTGACTAATCCCACTAATAGTCCCACCGCTACGAGAATCCAAGTAGTCAAATTGGGCCAAGAGAACCAAGAGGTGACTCGGTTCCACAGACTTTGTACAGTCTCGCCCAGTTTGGAAAGGTCGAAGGCAACGGGGGTTATTAAAACTGGTCCCCCTTCTAAACAATCGAAGGGTGACCGGCGTTTTCGTTGCCATCTCGTCAGTCGCCGCCGTCATCAGCAGAGTTGGAGGCCTGATCTGATGGTTCAGGTTGAAGGCTTGTTGGTTTTTTGGGCAACAGTTCCTTGGCGTCCTCGGGCGACGTCACGGTTCTCACCAGTCTTTCCGGAACCCACACAGGTTGACGTCCTGGTTCCTGGGGAAAAACACAAACAGAGCCTCTGGCCCAGCTGAGCACTGGGTCAGGGCCTTGCCATTGTCCTGACAGGACATCCTTCCAACGGACTAGACCTCTATGTGGAGGACTCGGAGTGGTGTGTTGAAGGGCAGGTGTCATTCCCTGTGAATTTTCATTTAAAAAATTGTACGTAAACAAGGCTATAGACAGTTGAGCCTTTGGGGACAGGCCGTGACCTATTCCCCCTTTCTGTTTTTTGAGCAAGTCTTTAAGAGACCTGTGTGCTCTTTCAATGATTCCTTGCCCTTGGGGGTTGTAAGGGATACCATGTTTTAATTGTACTTCCATATTTTCACAAAATCTTTGGAAGGCTTTGCTGGTGTAAGCGGGTCCGTTGTCTGTTTTTAATATTTTCGGCTTACCCCAAGCTGCCCAAGCGGCAAGGCAGTGTGCAATGACTTGGTGGACTTTTTCTCCTGTCTCGGCAGAGGCAAATAAAACTTGAGAACAAGTATCCACTGACACATGCAGGTATTTAACTTTACCATACTCTGAGTGATGGGTGACATCCATTTGCCAAATGTCTCCCGGGATGAGACCTTTAGGGTTAACCCCAACTGAAGGGACTGCTCTTTGTTCTACACAATTTCCGCACGCTCGGACTATATCTCTAGCTGTCGCACGTGGTATATTAAACCGCCTAGCTAGGGTACCTGCATTGATGTGAAATTTGGCATGGAACTTTTGGGCTTGCTGATACGGCGTCTGCACAGGGAAGATGTGTGGCTCTCGAGAGGCTACATCTACTATGTGGTTTCCCTGTGTCATGGGGCCAGGCAGGCCTGTATGGGCCCTAATATGAGTCATGTAAAAGGGGTGATGTCTAGCAAGTATTGTCTCTTGAAGTTTGAGAAAAAATGGTCTTACTGAGGAGGAGTACTTTATAATGCCTACTGTCTCTAAAACTTTTACAGAATTTACGACGTACAAGGAATCAGAAACAATATTCAGGGTAAAAGGGGCACTGGGGTCATATTGGAAAACGGCCATCCTCAGCTCCTTTAAAACTTTGTAATCATATGGCTCATGTTGATTATTACCTTGGGGATTGATAATAACTGGGTACATTTCTGAGTCTGACTTTGATTCAAGCGGTTGGTAACCACCTGTCATACCAAAAGGTCTAAAGCTTGAAAAAGGAGTCCATTTCCAGAAATGTCTCTTTATATTGCCTGACGTCTCAGGACCTCGAGGGCCTACGTACGCAGGCAGGGGGTACAGCTGTAACTGCCCCTCCCTAGACCAGCCTGTAGGGGGTTCCGGGTCTCGCAAAGGAGGGCCACTGTAATTACCTGATTCGGCCACCAGAGGGAGCCCGTGGTGAGGGTTTTTGGCGAGATCACCAAAACCATTCACCGGAAGCCGCCGCGCCCCTGCAGCAGGCGCTGGCGGGGCGGAAGGCTGCGTGGGTGAGACAGGGGGCCTCCCCCAATCGATCAGCGGAGGCGCGTCTGCACCCTCGGTCTCGTCACCATATGACTCTGAGTCAGAGTCGTCTGAACTAGCGCCAGACTCTGGCGGCTTACAAGTGGGCGGCTCACTTTCACAGGAGCCGTCCGCTAAAAGGGTCTTTAAGGGAGCTAACAAAGGTAAAC
This sequence comes from Tamandua tetradactyla, assembly GCF_023851605.1. NCBI lineage: Eukaryota > Metazoa > Chordata > Mammalia > Pilosa > Myrmecophagidae > Tamandua > Tamandua tetradactyla. The sequence goes on along the minus strand of NC_135327.1, from coordinate 228,553,513 downwards.
TTCCGAACTGCCCCATGTTTGCAGTCGGCACTGTACTTTAATCACTCGGAGAGCTCTTCCGAGTCCCCGGGGCTACCTGAAAGCCCGCGGGCCTTAACTCTCACGTAATAAGAAGTACTCACCTTCTCGCGGTGATCAGGCGCGGGAAGTCCGCTGCGAGCTCAGGATGCACGTCCTTCTCAGTTCAAGAAGAGACAGTACGGCTCTCCTTGCAGAAGAGGTGTCGAGAGAGGAGGGTCCCCGTACGGGCCACCACTTGTCGGTAGCCGTCTCGCTCGGTGTCAGGTCCCCGGCCGGCGAGGGAGACAGGGGGAGAGAGACGGGCACAAACAAAACGACTCGGGCGGTAAAAACGGGTTCGAGGCACGCAACGGTTGTGAGCACAGACCTTTACTGGAGCTAAGCTTATATTCTCTGTTACAGGTTCCGCGCAGGCCTAAGCACCCCGCGGGGAGACAACCTCTGTGCGGCCGTCAGGTACGGCTCCCTGTGGGTCGTCTCCACCCACCCTGTCCGGGTAACCTCTTATATACTGTGCCCAAACCCAATAGGTTAGTGCCACGTATACAGAGGTGATTGGAAGATAGGGTTGGCGGGCGCGTGCGTCATACGTGGAAACAGGATGTGGGCGCCATCTTGACTCACTCGATGGGCGGGGGGAACTCTAGAGCAGGCTGCGGCGTGTCCACTAGGCCCGACCCGGGAGGCGGCTCTCCACAGCCTTCCTTAATTTGGGCTATATCTGTTTCTCCAGAGACCCAACACTCCGATGAGGCCTCGTCATGCTAATCTACTTGCTTTGCTTCCGCCCTGCTCAGCCCCTGCCCTGCTTTTCCTGGCCCACCAGTCCTTCACGCGGCCCAGCCCAGAGGTTCTGAGCAGTGTGTGTACCAGACCCTGCCCCACTGCCTGGCAGCTGAGCAGCCCTGGGCACAGGGCTCCATGCAGAGATTTATGCACAAATGAAATCGAGCGAGTAATAATGTTCATCTCAGAGCTACCGTGAGAATCAGATGAAATACTGCAGGTGGTGTACTTGGAACAGTACGTGGCTAGTAGCAAACATTCAATAATTATTAGCCTGATTATGGTCTTGGGAGAGCGGAGATTGGAATGACCCTCCTCCATTAGCTACTTCTGAATATTATACTAATTCTAGGCCAATTCAAATTCCACCTTCTCTAGAAAGCCATCCCTACCTTCTCCATACTCCAGGTTTGTATTTGAATTGACTGAAATATATATTGAGATTGATGGTGTAGGGGGAAATCTTTGGGGCCAGCTACATGAAAAAGGTGCATTTTGACTGAAAATTTTGAAAGAAGTGATCGATGGAGGTTGAGAGAGAGAGGAATGGTCAAGTCTGAAGTGACAAGGGAGTTGGGATAATGCAAGATAGGAAAAGGTAGAGTGTTTTGGGAAAAGAGACCACAAGTTTCCTTTTCCCATTGAAACCATGGAGGGGGAGATATGTTTCTGATGCTTAAACAGGATGGGGTTAGGGAAATTATCCCCAGACGCACCGTGAAATCTCAATGAACAGACGTGAAGAAACCTTTCACTTGTTTCCATTACCTTTCTCTCTCTCTCTCTTTTTAGACTAAAGTGCAATATATTCTTATAAATAGTATCATTTCATATTCATAATATATTGGTGTGGTTAAGAGGTCTTGTTTATGGGAGGATGGCTCCAAGAAGTCAAAAGAATGGCCAAAGTCTCTGGCCACGAGCAGTGAAGCCAGAGTGTCCTCTTACAGGACATCGGCAATCATCTTCAACAGCACTGGCCCTGAAGCAGTTTGTGTGGTGCCCACTCCCCTCTGTGATCTGGCCCACCATGGACCATCCATGCCATCTGTTGTACTTCATCCGCATGTTCCTTGCTCACTGGGGTAGGATTCCAGACCTGCTTCGATATTTTTCCAGCTCTAAAAAGGTAAAGCTCCCTTATACCCAGAATGGGCCCTTCAGTGGTAGGCAGTGAGGACCTTTTCTCCCAGCTACAGGAGCTCTACTGAATTCCCTAGGTTATGCCCATAAGGCAGCTACATTGAGTAGAGCCATCCATCTGCTCCTCAGATAAGGAGCTACTCTTCTGTACCATGGCTGATATATGAGGCTCTGGACACACACAAGCCTTTCCCAATCTTTCTGTTCACTGGACTTCCATCTTGGTTTTCTTATTTCCACTACAGTTCTCTGCACAAGTAACTGAGCCATCCCTGAACTCCAGCTCAGTTGACCAAGCCCTTGCCACCCACCATTCCCAGAGACTGTGCCCAAGGACCAGGCTGAGGGTTTGTTTATAGTCAGATCCATAACTCGTGGCCATGACTCTGGTGGCCGTGTCTCTGCCTCCTGGGCAGGGACACCTTGAGTGCCATCTCAGATCAATTCCAGTGTCACCGCAGGTATTGGGCCCTGCCCCTTGCAGCCAATCTTAGGCCAGCTCTGCCCATTGCAGGCTAATGTGCTGCTGAGATGCCAGGAGGCTAGAGCTGAATTTACTGCCTGGCCTATCAGATGCAGAGCTTTCCTCTTTAAAAAAAAAAATGCAGGAAGAAAAAGAATTCATCTCCTGTTGGTTGGTCAAGTATTGAGCAGGATTCTACCTCACTTTCATAACTTGCTCTTGTTTTATCTGAAGTTTTCTTTAGTGAGAATGTAATAGCCTTTAAACAATTTAGGTACAATAGTTAGTGGTTCTGTAAAAACTTTCTATTTTTTACATTTTAGGTATTTTCAGTTTTCCACACCTGTCATTAAAAGCTGTTTGAGATGGTTTTTAATCCTTTCTGTAGCTGTTGGTAAGTCAAGAGTTCCCTTATGTTCATCCAGCCAGTTGCATAGCAGAGCCAGGCTTGATAGAGAGGTTGAAGTCCTTGGCTTTGAGCACCCCACCCCCACCCCCGATGACTTAGTCAAGACAAAAAGAACTAACATAAGAGCTGGTTAATGCAAGTGATGGATGTCCCTACTGGGAGCATGGCAGTTGGGGACAGTGACTTTCAGTTGAGGAGTTGCTGATTCCAATGTCTACTGGCCACCTAGCAGCATTATTGCATTTAAAATGCAAATACTGATAAGCATCATCATCATTGCCCATCATGGCCACCATCATCATTATCATTTTAGCTAAAACTGTTGCGGCGCAAGCCTATGCCCTCCTGCACATTGTCTTTTAGGAATACGTTCTCTACAAATGAAGTGCTATGGGGTGGGGTGGAGATTGGAATAACCTTGTAAAGGTGAATGGGTTTTCATTTTTTACATGCAAATCTGGTTCACAGGCCGAGTAACATGTAATATGGCAGAAGGCGTTAAGGCAGTGCTGTGGGAAAGCCTGCTGGATCTGGAAGCTGGGCAGGATGCTGTGCCCCAAACCTGCCCGCTCTGCAGAACAGAAAAGGAATTCAGCCAGCACACAAGGGCCAGGGGCAACACACGCACCATATCTGAGTTGACTAATCCTGCTTTTATTGAGGAAAAATAAGGTGGACAAACAGCATACATTTATTAACGCTAAAATGTATGGAGGCAGGTCAGCAGCTGTGCAGACATGTGTCCACAGCAACAAAGAGGAACCTGGTGATGAGGTGCTTTATCATCCTTTTCACAGAAGAGGAAACTGAAGTGTATAGAGCCAACAGGAGGTAACTATGGATATGAGCTTTATAAAGGTGTCACATGCAACTGTGAGAATTGAAGAGTTCAAAATCCATAGGGCAGGCTGTGAAGCTGGCAGCTCTGATGAAGGGTCTGGATGAACTCCACAGGAGAGGCTCTATGGCTGGAGAAGCAGTAAAAAAAAGTCTCTCTCCTTCCTTAAAATTCTTCCTGATTGGATTATCTCATACCCTAGCTGATGACAGACTATGACAGATACACCCTAGTTGATGGCAGATGTAATCAGCGACAACTGCAGTCAAGTGACTGATGACTTAGTACACTGGCCTTCTGGTTTATCATGGGTCACACTTTGTACCTCACCTTTTGGGGCCTGTAGCAAACATCATATTTAACAGTGAAATGCTCGAAGCCCACCCTTTAAAGGTGGGTACCAGGCAAAGATGCCAGCAATCACAGCTTCTGCTCAGTATAGTTCTAGAGGGCCTACTCAGTGAGAGAGGGAGAGAGAGAGAGAGAGGAGGGAGAGAGAGAGAGAAGATATTAGGATTTGGGGTACACAGGTGGTTCAGTGGTAGAATGCTCACCTTCCATGTGGGAGACCCAGGTTCGATTCCCAGACCATGCACCACCCCTGCCACTCCCCAAAAAAGAAATCAGAATTTGAAAAGTAGAAACAAAGCTGGCATTATTCTCAGATGATGGGACTGAAAACACAGGCATGTAAGGGGACTCTGCAGATAAATGATTAGAACTAACAGGCACAGTCCTTCAGCTTCTTGGCTACAAACGTATATATAAAACCTCATTAGGCTCCTATAGGGTTAGGTTAGGGAACCTAACTTTTGAGATGCTTCCATTTACCATAGTAACAAAATCTTTAAGAAGACCTTAGGGTTCCAAGGGGTCAGATAAATATCCCCCTTTCCTGGAGCTTGGAAACAACTGAAAGATAGGACAATGAAGTAAGGAAGAGGGAAAGCAAAACACAGTAGAGACCTGAAGGGAACAAGGAACTGAGACTTGGGAATAGCCAGGGAAAGGAGCTTCAAGACAGAAACAGAAAGTGCAAAAGTCCTGAGGCAGGGGCAGGCGTGGTGTGCTGGAGCCACAGCAGGGGGCTGAGGTGGCAGGAGCCGGGAGAGGAGCAGCGAGTGGTGGAAAGATGAAGTCAGGGGCTGGGCCGAGACCCCAGGGGCCGTGTGGGGGTGACAGGAAGAGGCCCGTGGTGGGTTGAGCAGGGGGGTGTCAAGATGGCATTTTTGTACTAACCTGCTCTCTCTGGCCATGGTGTGGGGAAGGAAGTATAAGGCATCTGGGTGGGGGTGGGGGCAGGAGCCCGGGGCTGGGGCTGGGGCGCAGAATCCGGTACAGGGGAGAGAATGAGATGGCCAGGTTTGGCTGGTAGAGGCGGAAACGGTCCGAAGTTGTATCAAGTATTAAGCGATTCATACAAATAATTAATTTAAATTGGCATAAGTGCTGAAAGGGCAGAAAAATTTAATATGCTAAAACTTGAACATATTAGGAAAAAACATACATAGCGACAATGTGGCACAGAATGAGTAGCCTGAATAGAAAGAACTCACCACCTCTGATGGGAAGGCTCAGAGTCGTCACCAGGTGTCCCTTCCTGGCCTTTGTGAACCGATGAACACCCACGCACAGACTTCCGAGGTTGTGGACACCACGTGCCTCTAGAACGTTCCCGGGGCATCGGAGAGGAGAAACTCCTCACACCGGAGTGGATTCGACCTCCGGCTGGCACAGGTGTCCTTGGTTCCTGAGGGGTAGGCCAATTTCCAAATGCTTATGATTTAAAGAACCTCGGAAGCAAGGTGTAATTTAATCAAGGTTATATAAATCTACTTTCCCATCTAGCGCTTATTGCTTAATCTAAAAATACCCCAAACAGAACATTCTGCATGTAAAAAATCTAGAAAACTGAAATGAAGGAGCCAGGGGAGCACAGGCAGTACAGCTCCAGGCCCGGGACATGGGGGTCCGTGAGCTGTCCCTGCTGATCTTGCCCGCTTGGGGGGCTGCCTCCTGGAGGAAGCAGGAGGAGAAGAGACGAAAGAAAAGCAGGAAGCACCCAGGCTGGGGTGGGAGCTCTGGGGAGACCCCAGAGAGCTCGGCTGGAGATGAAGCTGCCACCTTAATAAATGTCCTACTGCAAGAATTATTATTTTGAAGCATGGAGTAGAACAGCCCTGAAAAGAAAGACCATATTTAGAGAAGCTTGAGCTCAAAAGCCCCACAAAACCACCGCTTTGTTCACCTCTGCAGAAAAATGAGGAGTTCGGCTCACTATGAGCAGCTGCCGGGGAGGTATAGAAGGGACTCTGCCCGCTAGAAACACAGTCCCGGCTGCCTCGGGGGCAGGGTTTACCAGCCCCTCCGACGGCTGTGCGACCCCTGCAGCCTGCACCCCTTTCGCTGCGCCCTGCCCTCTGTGCAGTTAGGCTTCCCCGGAGAAGTGCTGAGAATGTTACGTTTTAGTACATTTAAAGTGCTTAGGACATGCTTCAGAAATGTTTATGATAATCAAAATCAGCTATTGAGTAAAGGGTTAGCAGCCTGCAGAGAGCAGCTCTTCAGAGCCCAGCAGAAAATACGCCACCACCCCACCCCCAGATTATTTATAAAATAGCCCATTTAAAAGCCACTGGAGCTGTACTGGGGAGGGGGAAGGGGAGATGGAATCCTGCAGATCTGAGCATGGAGGAAAGACCCAGCTCTCAAATCCCCCTGCAGATCTGGGCTGACCATGGCAGGGGGCGGGTCACTCTGCACATCATGTTTCCTTCTGCGTTACTTGCATTACTTGATTTTGATCACCGTGTTGTTTCTGAGTCGCAGCGCAAGACGCTGAGCCGAGACCCGGTCTCTGGAGGCAGAAGTGCCGCGCTGCGGAGGAGGCCCGGGAGGAAGAGGAGGAGAGGGAGGAGGGAGAGGAGGAAAACAAAAGTGGGCCTGGAGGGTCTTCGGACAGCCCGAAGCGGACGTGGGAAGGCGCTGGCAGCTGGGGAGGCGGGAGAAGTAGCTTCAGGAGATGGGCTGGTGCCCACAGGCCAGCGGGGTCCCCCAGCGCCCTCGTGCCCCTGGCCGCTGCCTGGGCGGCCACTGGTTCCCAGGACCACGCCGCAGGTGGGGACATGAGGGGAGGGGGCTCCTCAGACGCAGGGCTCCTGGGGCGGGGCCATCGACTCCAGGCCTACACCGCAGTGGCCTCCCCGACGGGTCCGCCGCACACCAGTGCCAGACGCAGCATCCGGCTAACCGCCGCCGCGGCGCGCGCGCAGCAGACCCTGGGGTCGGACGCCCTGGTGGCCGGCCGAGAGCTCCGCTCTGCAGTTCCGAGACGGGGGCGCTGCCCCCCACGCCGCCCCGGCGTCCAGGCCGCGGAGCTGTAAGAGCTGCCGACGCCACTTCCGCGTGTGAGTCGGTGGGTGACCGGGGCCCCTCCCACCCGCGGCGAGGGCGCCTGCGTCCCTCCGCTGGGATGCCTCCCCCGGACCCGAGACCCCACATGCAGCGGTGGGGGCGAGGGGGACAGGACGCAACGCGAGGGCGAGGGACGGGGGCGAAACTGCGCAAAGGATGGCTGAGTCTGCAGAGGAGAAAGTGAACCGAAGGGCAACAGCTGTTTCCTTCTGGCTTGGTTCCCCAGCACCTGAAACCCTGCAGTGCCATGAGCTGGCGTAAACAAAAGGAGTTTACTGGCTCGTGGTTTGGAAGCTAGAGGAAGTCTGAACCCGGCGTGACCAAGGCGAGGCTTGCTCCCGGAAGACGGCCGGCGTCCCGGGGCGGTGCCGGCGATCCGGGTGCCGGGCCCCCCTGCCTCGGCCGTGCACGTGCGGCCTTCGGGTTCCACTGAGCTCCGGCTTTCAGCTTCTCCCCGTGGCTTCTCTCTCTCTCTGTCTGAATTTCACTCTGCTTCTAAAGGCCTCCTGTAATCTGGGATTAAAATCCAGCCTCATTCAGTAGGCCACACCCTAGCTAAAAATAACCTCTTCGGGAAATGCTGTTTACAATGGGCTCACGCCCGCAGGCGTGGATTAAGAACAGGCTTTATCTGGGGTAATTTGCCAAACCTACAGCCGGTCCCATTCTTTGTAAAGCCCATGCATGAATGTCTCCATCGTGTGAAAGAGGAAGAAATCCTTCAGTGGGCCCGTTCCTAAACCTTGCGTCCCTTCATCCAACCCTCCGTGGACTCCTCCTCTCCACCAACAGTGCAGAAAATCAGAGCACACTAAAAAAAATCTGGATTGTTCCAAACCATATCTGTGCCTAAACGAGGATTAAATGGAATAAAAATGGGAGAAGACAAGGAAAATAAAGAGAAAGAATGACTCTAGAGGGAGGCGAAGTCTTTAAAGGCGCCGGTATTTGTGACCACGGGCAGTGTGGAGGCAAGGAGGCAGAGAGGCTTTCTCAGGAGCGCGGGTCTGCCACCTCCCCCCCCCCCCCCCCCCCCCCCCCCCCCCCCCCCCCCCCCCCGCCTCCATGATCGGCCGGGGACTGCCCTGCAGCTGCAGCCAGCCGACTCCTGGCGTCTTGCATCAGCCGACTCCTGGCGTCTTGCATCAGCCAACTCCTGGCGTCTTGCATGGCGGTGCGTTTTTGGAAACTGTCAGCCACAAGAAGACCCGTGACCCACCCGTGCCTCCTCTTTGCTGGTCCTCGCAGCTGACTCCTGTTCATTCAAAGCCCTTTCCTCGCTGTTTACCAGCATGCAGCAGAGGTGGCTTGCAGATGGCAGGTTGTTTTCATGTTGGGAGATACCAGTCCTGTAAATCTGTCTGTACTTGATTGCACTGAGGACCAGTTGAGCTGGGAAAGGGTTAACTCTTGCACTGACCATGCAAGACCATATTTTTCAAAAACTAAGAGTCAGAAGATAAAACTAGAATAATTCAGTTTAGCTTCTTGGGCCTGGGGTTCCTCTACAGCCCGGAAAACAAAAAATAAATATTGAGATCCCGCTGTCAGCTCATCGGCCTCGAAGGTGAGAAGTTTGGCTCCTGCTGAGGCTGGCTGGGGCAGGGACGAAGTCCAGGAGAGAATATGGTTATCAGATTTGTCCTCCTAAGTTTTGAGGTTTAAACAAACAGCGCTGAGGAATGCAGCACTTTTCCTCCGAGGGGGCTCATCTGCCTCACCCTCACCTTTCCATCCCTGTTTCCGAAGGGCCAGGAGGCAGTTGGCTCTTTCTGAGCCTTTGGCCAATAGGCTAAATTAGGCTGTGGTGGGGGGCACTGCTCTGATTCAGTTATGAAGTGTGGAGCTCGCCCTTTCTCTAGAAGCCGTGTCGTTTGGTTACCATGCTGAAAATATACAGATAAAGAAAATATTAGTGCACTGATGGAAGAAACAGGATCTGTCTCCAGAGCGAAAGTGATGGGGCGGCTTCCTACAGGAAGGTCAGAGAAAGCCTCATGAGAGCTGAATGAAAAGAGGCAGCCAGCCAAGTGAAGATCAGGGAGGTTTAACTCCAGGCAGTAGGGATAGAAAAAGGCCCTGAAACAGCTATTTGGAAAACGCTGGTGCGAGGGGGAAAGGAAGGACTGGGGTCCCAGCTCCGTTGCAGAACCTTGAAGGTTTCAGTGAGGGTTATAGATTTTATTTCAACATTGATGGTAGAGTTTTAAGCAGGGGAACTTTTTAACTTGATGCACATTTAAAGAACTCCCCTCACCTGCTCTGTAGAGAATGGATTATGTGGGAGGGGGAGAAAGAGGAAGCAATGGTTTCAGTGACGAGGCTACTGCAGCAGCCCAGGGAAAACAGGGGGATAACTTAGGCCAGGGCACCCTTTGTGGTGGATTTTGGGGTCCTGGAATTAGAGGTTGCTGACCCTGGCAATGGATTGTTTTTTGAAGGTAAGGGAAAGAGAGGGCTAAGAAGGCATTTGGCTTTGGCTTGAGAAGCTAGGTAAGTGCCATTTACTGAGTCCGGGAAGAGAGAAGAAAGAACAGATTGGTAGAGGTGGATGCAGAGAATTCACATTTGGCCGTCTGAGCTCTGAGGTGCCTATAAAAAGCCAAAGTGGAGATGCTTTGGAGCAAGGTTGTCAGATTTGACAAAAATATAGGACATGCAGCTGAATTTTAATTTCAGATAAAAAAACAAATAAACCATTTTTTTAAAGTATAATCATGTCCTTAGGGTTGTGTGGGACATAGTTAGACTAAGAAAGTTATCTGAAATTCAAGGTTAACAAGTCATCCCATAGTTTTTCTAAGCAGTCTGTCTTTGGCTATAATACTTATGCCTAGAAATTTCACTTGTAGAATTCTATCTTGAAGAGAAAAGTAGGAGAAATGTAGAAATTTACATCTATAAGGCTATTTATCACAATATTACTTATATTACTGCTAATTTAATATATGTATTCCATGCTAGTATTTATTAATAGAAGATTTACTAAATAATTATGGTGCATCCAGAAAATGGAGTGCTATGCAGTCATTAAACATGATGATGTGGATCTATACTTACTGACATGGCAAGATCCGTAACATATTGTGTTTAAGTTTGCAAGTTGCTGGAATTCAGTATACCAGAACCGGAATGGCTGTTAAAAGGGGAATTTATTAAGTTGTAAATTTACAGTTCTAAGGCCATGAAGATGTTTAAATTAATGCAAGGCTATAAAAATGTCTAATCTGAGGCACCCAGGGAAAGATACCTTGGTTCCAGGAGGCTGATGATGTTCAGGGTTTCTCTGCTGGAAAGGCACATGGCAAACATGGCAATGTTGGCTAGCTTTCTCTCCCGGCTTCTTGTTTCATGAAGCTTCCCCAGGATTTTCCTTCTTCATCTCCAAAGGTCTCTGGCTGGATGGTCTCTTGTGGCGCTAAAGCTGTTTTCAAATGGTTCCCTCTTAAAAGGCTCCAGCAGGCAACCCCACCTACAATGGGTAGAGACACATCTCCTTGGAAACCACCTAATCAAAAGTTACCACCCACAATTGGGTGGGTCACATCTCCTTGGAAACAATAAAAAAGCTCCCACCCAGCAATACTGAATGAAGATTAAAGAACTTGGCTTTTCTGGGGTACACAACAGATTCAAACCAGCACATATTGTTAAATGAAGAAAATATATATCATAGAATACTATGTATGTATGATTCAACCTCTGAAAATCATGTGTAAGCTTTCTTATAAGTTTTCTTATAATGACATGAATCATTTTTACAATCTGCAAAAAAAAGACATTTGTATTTTTGAAAATAAAATCCATCCTTAGCAAACTAACCAAGAGAAATTGAATCAGTTATCAAAAACCTCCCAAGACAGAAAAGTCCAAGATCAGATGGCTTCACGTGAGTTTCCCCAAGCATTCAAGGAGGAATTAGCACCAATCCTGCTCAAACCTTTCAAAAAATAATTGATGAGGAGGGACACTACCTAACTCATTGTATGAAGCCAACATCATGCTAATAATAAGGTCAGGCAGAGATGCTATAAGAAAAGAAAATCATAGAACAATCTCACTAATGAATATAGATATAAAAATCCTCAACAAAATACCTGTAAATCAAATCCAGAAGCATCATATTAACAAAATTACACATCATGATCAAATGGGGTTTATTCCAGGTATACAAGGATGTTTACACAAGAGAAGCAATTAAGGTTACACACCATATCAGTATATTAAAGGGGAAAACCATATGATCATCTTGATTTATGAAGAAAAGGCATTTGAAAAAACCCAGCCTCCTTTCTTGATGAAAACACTTCAAAAGATAGGAATAAAGGAAACTTCCTCAACATGATAAAGAGAATATATGAAAAGCCTACATCTAATGTCATCCTTAATAAGGAAAGACTGAAATCTTTCCCTCAAAGATCAGGAACAAGACAAGGATGCCCACTGTCACCACTGCTATTCAAGATTGTGCTGGAAGTTCTAGCTAGAGCAATTAGGCAAGAAAAAGAAATAAAAGGTATCCAGATCGAAAAGGAAGACGCAAAACCTTCACTGTTTGCCAATGACATCATCCTGTATGCAGAAAATACCAAAAACTCTATAGCAAAACTACTAGTGCTAATAAACAAATTCAGCAAAGTGGCCATGTACAAGATCAACGCACAAAAATCAGTGTGTTTCTATACACTAGTAATGAGCAATCTGAGGATGAAATGAAGAAAAATTCCATTTACAATAGCAACCAAAGGAATAAAATATTTAGGAATAATTTTAAGTAAAGACATAAAATATCTATACACAGGAAGCTACAAAAATTGCCAAAAGAAATCAAAGAAGACCTAAATAAATGGAAGGGCAGGCCATGTGTATGGATTGGAGACTAAATAGAGTTAAGGTGTCAGTACTATCCAAAATGAGTTATAGATTCAATGCAATACCAATCAAAATCCCAACAACTTGTTTTGCAGAAATAGAAAAATGAATAAGCAAATTTATTTGGAAAGGCAGTGTGCCCCTAATAGCTAAAAACATCTTGAGAAAAGGTGGGCCACAGTGGCTCAGCAGGCAGAGTTCTCACCTGCCATGCTGAAGTTGGAGCACTCATACTACCTGTGTTCAAAGCATACTACAAATTACAGTGGTCAAAGCAGCATGTTACTGGAATAAAGAAAGATATATTGACCAAATTGCAGGTTCAGAAATAGACTCTCTCATCTACAGACAATTGATTTTTGACAAAGTGGCCAAGTCCATTCAACTGGGACAGAACAGCCTCTTCAAAAAAATGGTGCTTGGAGAACTGGATATGCACATCAAAAAGAATGAAAGAGGACTCTTATCTCACACTTTATACAAAACTTAGCTCATAATGAATCAAAAACCTAAACATTGGAGCTAATACTATAAAACTTTTAGAAGAAAATGTAGGGAAATAGCTTAAACGTCTGTGGCAGGAGGTGATATCCTAGTCCTTACATTCAAAGTGCAAGCAATGAAAGAAGAAAAAGATAAATAAGATCTCCTCAAAATTAAATACTTTTGTGCAACAAAGGACTTTGTCAGGAAAGTAAAAAGGCAGCCTATTCAATTGGAGGCAATATCTGGAAAACACAGTTCTGATAAGGGCTTAATAACCAGAGTATATAAAGAGATCCTACAACTCAAAAACAAAAAGATAAATAACTCAATGTAAAAATGGGCAAAAGATGTGAATAAACACTTTTTCAAAGAAGAAGTACAAATGTCTCAAAAGCAAAAGAAAAGATGCTCAATATCACTAGCTATTAGGGAAATGCAAATCAAAACCACAATGAGATAAAAAAAAAAACTACAAGTGCTGGAGAAGATGTAGAGAAATAGATATACTTATTCACTGTGATGAGAATGTAGATAGTGTAGCCCACTCTGGAAGGCAGTTTGGCAGTTCCTCAGGAAGCTAAGTAGAGAATTGTCATTTGATCCAGCAATCCCACTACTAGGTATATACTCAGAAGAACTGAAAGCAACAAACAGTTGCACACCGATCGCCAACAGATGGAAACAGCCAAAATTCCATCAACTGATGAGTGGAAAAACAAACTGTGGTATATACATATGATGAAATATTAAGCAGCTGTAAGATGGAATAAAGTCATGATGTGTGGAACAATGTGGATGAAACTTGAGGACATTATATTAAGCAAAATAAGTTAGAAAGAAAAGGACGAATACTGTATGGTTTCTCTAATAGAAACTAACTATAACGAGCAAACTCTGAGAGTTAAATTTGATTACACAGGTTATCAGAAATAGAAAGAGGGTAGAAATTTGGCATTTGATACTTACAGAGTACAGAATTTTTAACAAGATTGGTTGTAAAGTGTTCTAGCTTGCTACCTGCTAGAATGCAATATACCAGCAACAGAATGGCTTTTAAAAAGGGGAATTTAAAAAGTTGCTAGTTTACAGTTTTAAGGCCAAGAAAATGTCCCAATGAAAACCAGTCTATAGTAATGTCCAATCAAAGGCATCCAGAGAAAGATACCTTGGTTCAAGAAGGCCAATGAAGTTCAGGGTTTCTCTCTCAAGTGAGAAGGCACATGGCGAACACAGTCAGAGTTTCTCTCTCAGCTGGACAGGCACGTGGTGAACATGGCATCATCTGCTAGCTTTCTCTCCTGGCTTCCTGTTTCATGAAGCTCCCTGGGAGGCATTTACCTTCTTCATCTCCAGAGATCGTTGGCTGGTTCTCTCTGCTTCTCGTGACTATGTCATTCTTCTCTACTCTTTGTGAATCACTCATTCTCCAAAATGTTTCCTCTTTTATAGGACTCCAGTAAACCAATCAAGACCCACCCAAATGGGTGGAGACACATCTCCCCTAATCCATCTTAACACCCACTCTTGATTGGGTTACATTTCCATGGAGATGATCTAATTACATACACTATTGAATAGGGGTTATTCTGACTTTATGAAATGGGATTTTGATTAAAACATGGCTTTTCTAGGGGACATATATCCTTTCAAACCAGCACATAAAGGTTCAGAAATGGAAAGCACAATACTGTCTGATGTTAAACCAATGTTGTAAGTATAATGAACAAAGCTGAGTGTGAATATGGTTGAAAGGGGAAAGCCGGTGACATGTATGGCACCAGAAGGAAGGATAAAGGACAAAAACTGGGGCCATGTAATTAGCAAAACCTGAAGTGGACGATGATGTGGTTAATTATACAAATATAAGAAAGTTTTTACATGAACGATAACAAATGTATGTCACTATTGCAAGACGTTAAAAATGGGATGGTATATGAAAAAAATACAATTAATGCAAACTAAGGTCTATAGTTAAAGTAATATTGTAATATTATTTCTTTAAGTGTAATGAAGGCAATATACCAAAGCTAAGTGTCAATAAGAGTGGGATATAAGGAGGGAGAATGGGATATTTTTTTCTTCTTTCTTTTCAGAAGAAATGGAATTGTTCTCATATAGATTGTGGTGGTGAATACATAACTGTGTGATTACACCAGGAGTCATTTATTGTACACTTAGGATGGATTATAGGGTATGTGACTAAAACTGTTAAAAAAAACCCCAGAAAACTACAAGTTCTGGAGGAGATATAGAGAAAGAGGTGTACTTACTCACTGTTGGTAGGGAAGTAGAATTGTGCAACACTTCTGGAGGGCAGTGTGTTGGTTCCACAGGAGGCAAAGTACAGTGTTGCTATATGATCCTGCAACCCCATTTCTATGTTTGAATGAACTAAAAGCAGGAACATAGATAGACATTTGCACATCAATGTTTATGACAGCATTATTCACAATTGCCAATGGAGAGAGGGAGCCCAAGGGTCCATCAGCTGTTGAGTGGAAGGGCAAACTGTGGTGTTTACATAGGATGAAATATAGTGCAGCTGCAGAAAGGACTGAAATCATGAGGCGTGCAACAAGGTGAATAAAACTTAAGGATGTTATGCTGAGCAAAATAATCCAGAAACAAAAGGACAAATATTGTGGCCACACCAATATACACTAACTATAATGAGCAAACTCTGAGAATTAAATTTGAGAGCATAGGTTATCAAGTGATAGAAAGGGGACAGATGTTGGGTGACTGATGCTTAAGGAATATGGAATGGTCAATAAGATTCATTGTAAAGGTTCAGAAATGAGTAGCATAATACTATGTGATGGTAACACAATACTGTAAGTGTAATTAAACAACAGAGTGTGAGTATAGTTGAAAGAGGAAGGCTAGAGTTGTGTTTGTCACCAGAAGGAAAGTTAGAGGATAAAAAGTGAGACTGTTCTACCTTCATGAAATCCAGAATGGACAATGATGGTGATTAATTGTACAAATATAAAAGAATTCTTACATGAACTAGAACAAGCATACATCACTATTACAATGTGTTAATAGTAGGTGTTATATGGGAAAAATACAACTAATGTAAACTAAGGTTTATTTAACAGCAATATTGTAATATTGTTGCATTAATTGTAATTGTAAGAAGAAGTGTGACCATTTCCAGGTATAAACACTATTGACCCCACTGTTCTACATAAGATGTCCAGCAGTCAAAGTAAAAATTACAGATCACAAAATAAAGCCAGAGAAAGTAACCCATTATCAACAGATAAAACAATCAAAAGAACCAGATTTAGAGGTGACCCAGAAGTTGAAACAATCAGATTTTTTAATAATTATTAAAAGATGTACTAGAAAGAATGGACAACATACAGGCACGGAATGGAAATTTCAGTAGAGGGATAGAAACTATAAAAGTGGAGACAAATGAAAACGTTGAAAATAAAAACAAACTTGGGGATGAAAAATTCTGTTGGAGTTATCAGTAGGCTTGACGGAGCTGAGAAAAGAATCAGTGAACTTGAAGAGGGGTATTCTAGTCTGCTAGCTGCTAGAATGCAACACACCAGAGATGGATTGGCTTTTAATAAAAGGGGATTAATTTTGTTAGTTCTTCAGAGGAAAGGCAGCTAACTTTCAACTGAGGTTCTTTCTTACGTGTGAAGGCACAGGGTGGTCTCTGCTGGCCTTCTCTCCAGGCCTCTGGGTTCCAACAACCTTCCCCAGGGTGATTTCTTTCTGCATCTCCAAAGGCCTGGGCTGAGCTGCGAGTGCTGAGATGAGGAATGCTGAGTTGTTTGGGCTGTGCTACATTGAGCTTTCTCATTTAAGCACCAGCCAATTAAAGCAAACATCATTCATTACAGCAGGCACGCCTCTTAGCCAACTGCAGATGTAATGAGCAACTGATGAGGTTCACGTACCATTGGTTCATGTCCACAGCAACAGAACTAGGTGCCTTCACCTGGCCAAGTTGACAACTGAATCTAACCACCACAAGGGGTCAATACAAATTACCCAGATGAAAGCATAAAGAGAAAGAAGAGTGAAAATATATAGAACAGAGCATTTAAGACCTATGGGACAATATCAAATGGCCCAACACACATAAATTAGGGTTACAGAAGAAGATAAAGATATAGGGGAAAAAATAAATATTTGAAGAGACAATGGCTCTGAGAATTTCCCTAAAAGAATAAAAGACATTAAACTACAAATCCATCAATCTCAGAGAACTCCAAGTAGCATAAACTCCATGATAAAACAAAAATGAAACCACTAACACACGATAATCAAACTGCTGCAAATAAATGATAAAAAGAAAATCTTGAAGGCACTCAGAGAAGAAAGACATACAGAAGAACGAAATAAGAATTAAGGCAGACTTCACGTCAAAAATTATGCAAGTCAAAACACAATAGACCAGCACCTTTAAAGCATTGAAATAAAAAAACTTGTTATTCCATAGATCTATATTGAATAAAAATATCTTTCAAAAATGAAAGCAAAACAAAGTTTTTTTTTCAGAAAAACAAAAGATGAGGGAATTCATTGGTAGCAAATCTATGCTACAAAATATGTCAAAGAAAAGTGGATCTAGAGAAGCAAACAGAAAATGTGCAAATATCCCTTGTTGGGGATTGAATCACATTCCCCACAAAAGGCATGTTCAGGCCCCAGTTTCTGATCCTGTGGGTGTGAACCCATTTGTTAATAGGACCTTTGACAAAATTTATTAGTTAAGGCATGCCCAAACTGAGTGAGGGTGGGCCTTAATCCAATATGGCTGAGGCCCTTATAAACAGAGGAAATTGGCCACATACACAGAGAAGTCACAGGAAGCATACAGAAGCGGGAAGTGAACAGAACCCAGAAGAGAAAGGGGAAGATGCCATCCTGTGCATTGCCATGTGTTCCAGTTTGCTTGCTGCTGAAATCCAATACACTAGAAACAGGTTGGCTTTTAAAAGGGGGAATTTTAAGGCTGTGAAAATGCCCCGTTGAAGCAAGTCTATAAAAATGTCCAAATTACCTTCACTCAAGAGAGGCTGATGAAGTTCAGTTTTTCTCTCTCAGCTGGAAAGGCACATGGTGAGTTTGGTGATGTCTGCTAGCTTTCTCTCCAGGCTTCTTGTTTCGTGAAGCTCCCCCAGGGGCTTATTCCTTCTTTATCTCAAAGGTTTCTGGCTGCGTGGGCTCTTATATTTCTCGTGGCTCTCTCATGGCTCTGATGGATCTCATGGCTGTTTTGTGGCTCTGTGTCTGTCTCCAAAATGTTTCCTCTTTTAAAGGATTCCACTAACTAATCAAGACCCACCTGGAATGGGTGGAGTCACATCTCCATCTAACCAAAAAGTTAATCTCCACAATTGGGTGTGCCACATCTCCATGGAGATAATCTAATCAAGAGATCCCAATCTGTATTATTGAATAGGGATTAAAAGAAACGGTTGCTGCTACAAGATTGGACAGGATAAAATGTGCCTTTCCTAGGGTTTATAATCATTTCAAACTAGCACACCAGGTGACAGAAAAGCCAAGGAACCTCAGATTATTGGCCCTCCATCCCAGGAGGAAGCAAGCCTTTTAGCCTCTGAAACTATGAGTCAATTGATTCCTGTTGATAAACCAACCCATTGTGTGGTTTTGTTTTAGCAGCTAGGGAATTAAAACTCCCCTTGACCCAGAAATACCATTTCTGGAACAATTTCCAAAGAAAGTAATTATATATGGGCAAAGATACATATATCTTTTTTTTTTCTCTCATGGACAGGCACCGGGAAATGAGCCTGGGTCTCCATCATGGCAAGTGAGAACTCTGCCTGCTGAGCCACCGTGGCCTGCCCATATATCTTTGTATAATGATAGCCATCAAAAAAGTTGGAAATACTCTAAAGAGCCACCAATAGTAAAATGGTTGAGAAAAGCATGTATTTTATACACTGGAATATTATGCAGGTATTTTGCACATCAATATTTCTGTTGACATACAGATACAGAATATATATCACATATATATCAGTAAAGTCTAGATAGAAGGAGAGAAAACTATCCTCATATACGACTTATTATCTCTGCACGGTGATATTATTGATAATATATTTTTTCTTCTATAAAGTTTTCTGTTTCTTTTTCGGAATTGTTTACAATGACCATTTATGGTCTTCATATTTAGAAAGCAAGACAGAGCCCCCAAAAACTATTTTAAAGTTGATTTTAAAAACTGCTATTACCATCAGTTATTTGTGTAGTAACGAAAGGTTCATGTTCAATTTTTTTTTTGCCATTTCAAGTATTTCCTGTACTTTCTATAATACCTCCATATTGACACTGAAATAGTTTTCTTTCTCGCAGAGATCCCATAGTCCTTTATCTTACAAAGCAATTAGGGATGGTGCAATGGTGGCTTAGTGGCAGAATTCTCGCCTGCCATGCTGGAGACTCCTGGTACTTGCCCATGCTAAAACCAAACAAATAGGGGTATAGCTATACCTGTTATTGGACTTCACATGGAAATTTTAAATCATACATTTTGCAAATAATCTGTATGGTTGTCAGGAGCCACCCAAACCTGAAGACCCATGAAACTAGAGTTTCTTGTTCCACTTTAAGTCATTCTAGGTGAGTAAAAAACATATATGAGGATGACAAACTTCAGAAGGACAATAACTTATTTTAAGGCCCTGGGCCTAAATGATTTCCCTGGGGCTTTATCAGAATTTATCAGAATGAATTTATGTAACCAAATACCCTTCTCCTACAATATACGTATATCTTTTGCTTTTCCTGCAGAGCAGTGTTGATTTCATTTTCAGTGCTATCGTTGTGGCTGTAGATAAAATGATGAAAGAATGTTACAGAAATGTGATCTGGGTTTACGATATAAATAAAAAAATTTCAATTGGGGAGAAAAATTAACTTTGCGACACAAATTTTCCGTTATGTAAAAGCAAACCTTAAATAACCTATTGAGGAGGATGAAACATCTGAATTCCAAAAAGAAACAGAAACTATCCGGAAAAGAATGGAAAAATTTGAACAAGGTATCAGGGAATTCAAGGACAATGTGAACCGTACAAATATACATGTAGTGGGTATCCCAGAAGGAGAAGAGAAGGGAAAAGGAGGAGAAAAACTAATGGAAGAAATTATCACTGAAAATTTCCCAACTCTTATGAAAGACCTAAAATTACAGATCCAAGAAGTGCAGCGCACCCCAAAGAGATTAGACACAAATAGGCGTTCCCCAAGACACTTACTAGTTAGAATGTCAGAGGTCAAAGAGAAAGAGAGGATCCTGAAAGCAGCGAGAGAAAAACAATCCGTCACATACAAGGGAAACCCAATAAGACTATGTGTAGATTTCTCAGCAGAAACCATGGAAGCTAGAAGACAGTGGGATGATATATTTAAATTACTAAAAGAGAAAAACTGCCAACCAAGACTCCTATATCCAGCAAAATTGTCCTTCAAAAATGAGGGAGAAATTAAAACATTCTCAGACAAAAAGTCACTAAGAGAATTTGTGACCAGGAGACCAGCTCTGCAAGAAATACTAAAGGAAGCACTAGAGTCAGAACCGAAAAGACAGAAGAGAGAGACATGGAGAAAAGTGTAGAAAGAAGGAAAGTCAGATATGATATATATAATACAAAAGGCAAAATGGTAGCGGAAAATATTATCCAAACAGTAATAACTCTAAATGTCAATGGACTGAATTCCCCAATTAAAAGACATAGACTGGCAGAATGGATTAAAAAACAGGATCCTTCTATATGCTGTCTACAGGAAACACATCTTAGACCCAAAGATAAATATAGGTTGAAAGTGAAAGGTTGGGAAAAGATATTTCATGCAAATAACAACCAGAAAAGAGCAGGAGTGGCTATACTAATATCCAACAAGTTAGACTTCAAATGTAAAACAGTTAAAAGAGACAAAGAAGAACACTATATACTATTAAAAGGAACAATTAAGCAAGAAGACATAACAATCATAAATATTTACGCACCAAACCAGAATGCCCCAAAATACGTGAGGAATACACTGCAAACACTGAAAAGGGAAATAGACACACATACCATAATAATTGGAGACTTCAATTCACCACTCTCATCAATGGACAGAACATCTACACAGAGGATCAATAAAGAAATAGAGAACCTGAATATTACTATAAATGAGCTTGACTTAACAGACATTTATAGGACATTACATCCCACAACAGCAGGATACACCTTTTTTTCAAGTGCTCATGGATCATTCTCAAAGATAGACCATATGCTGGGTCACAAAGCAAGTCTTAACAAATTTAAAAAGATTGAAATCATACACAACACTTTCTCGGATCATAAAGGAATGAAGTTGGAAATCAATAATAGGCGGAGTGCCAGAAAATTCATAAATACATGGAGGCTCAACAACACACTCCTAAACAACGACTGGGTCAAAGAAGAAATTGCAAGAGAAATTAGTAAATACCTAGAGGCAAATGAAAATGAAGACACAACATACCAAAACTTATGGGACGCAGCAAAGGCAGTGCTAAGAGGGAAATTTATTGCCCTAAATGCCTTTATCAGAAAAGAAGAAAAGGCAAAAATGCAGGAATTAACTGTCCACTTGGAAGAACTGGAGAAAGAACAGCAAACTAATCCCAAAGCAAGCAAAAGGAAAGAAATAACAAAGATCAGAGCAGAAATAAATGAAATTGAAAATATGAAAACAGTAGAGAAAATCAATAAGACCAGAAGTTGGTTCTATGAGAAAATCAATAAGATTGATGGGCCCCTATCAAGATTGACAAAAAGAAGAAGAGAGAGGATGCAAATAAATAAGATCAGAAATGGAAGAGGAGACATAACTACTGACCTCACAGAAATAAAGGAGGTAATAACAGGATACTATGAACAACTTTACGCTAATAAATACAACAATTTAGATGAAATGGACAGGTTCCTGGAAAGACATGAACAACCAACTTTGACTCAAGAAGAAATAGACGACCTCAACAAACCAATCACAAGTAAAGAGATTGAATTAGTTATTCAAAAGCTCCCTAAAAAGAAAAGTCCAGGACCAGACGGCTTCACATGTGAATTCTATCAAACATTCCAGAAAGAATTAGTACCTACTCTCCTCAAACTGTTCAACATAATCGAAGTGGAGGGAAAACTACCTAAATCATTCTATGAAGCCAACATCACCCTCATACCAAAACCAGGCAAAGATATTACAAAAAAAGAAAACTACAGACCAATCTCTCTAATGAATACAGATGCAAAAATTCTCAATAAAATTCTAGCAAATCGTATCCAACAACACATTAAAAGAATTATACATCATGACCAAGTAGGATTCATCCCAGGTATGCAAGGATGGTTCAACATAAGAAAATCAATTAATGTAATACACCATATCAACAAATCAAAGCAGAAAAATCACATGATCATCTCAATTGATGCAGAGAAGGCATTTGACAAGATTCAACATCCTTTCCTGCTGAAAACACTTCAAAAGATAGGAATACAAGGGAACTTCCTTAAAATGATAGAGGGAATATATGAAAAACCCACAGCTAATATCATCCTCAATGGGGAAAAATGGAAAACTTTCCCCCTAAGATCAGGAACAAGACAAGGATGTCCACTATCACCACTATTATTCAACATTGTGTTGGAAGTTCTAGCCAGAGCAATTAGGCAAGAAAAAGAAATACAAGGCATCAAAATAGGAAAGGAAGAAGTAAAACTATCATTGTTTGCAGACGATATGATACTATATGTAGAAAACCCAGAAAAATCCACAACAAAATTACTAGAGCTAATAAATGAGTACAGCAAAGTAGCAGGCTACAAGATCAACATTCAAAAATCTGTAGCTTTTCTATACAGTAGTAATGAACAAGCTGAGGCGGAAATCAAGAAACGAATCCCATTTACAATCGCAACTAAAAGAATAAAATACCTAGGAATAAATTTAACCAAAGAGACAAAAAACCTATACAAGGAAAACTACAAAAAACTGTTAAAAGAAATCACAGAAGACCTAAATAGATGGAAGGGCATACCGTGTTCATGGATTGGAAGACTAAATATAGTCAAGATGTCAATCCTACCTAAATTGATTTACAGATTCAATGCAATACCAATCAAAATCCCAACAACTTATTTTTCAGAAATAGAAAAACCAATAAGCAAATTTATCTGGAAGGGCAGGGTGCCCCGAATTGCTAAAAACATCTTGAGGAAAAAAAACGAAGCTGGAGGTCTCGCGCTGCCTGACTTTAAGGCATATTATGAAGCCACAGTGGTCAAAACAGCATGGTATTGGCATAAAGATAGATATATTGACCAATGGAATCAAATAGAGTGCTCAGATATAGACCCTCTCATCTATGGACATTTGATCTTTGATAAGGCAGTCAAACCAACTCACCTGGGACAGAACAGTCTCTTCAATAAATGGTGCCTAGAGAACTGGATATCCATATGCAAAAGAATGAAAGAAGACCCATCTCTCACACCCTATACAAAAGTTAACTCAATCTCTCTCTCCGCCGGACCGCCGCGCGGCGCACGCGCCCCGCAGCAGCCGAGCCGCCCGACCTCCCTACCCCCTCTCTCTCTCCGCCGGACCGCCGCGCGGCGCACGCGCCCCGCAGCAGCCGAGCCGCCCGACCTCCCTACCCCCTCTCTCTCTCCGCCGGACCGCCGCGCGGCACACGCGCCCCGCAGCAGCCGAGCCGCCCGACCTCCCTACCCCCCTCCTCCCCCCCCCTCCTCCCCCTCCTGCTCCGGCTGCTCTCCAACCAACACGGTGCCCTCTTCCCCCGCCTTCACCGTGCTCCTCCGCCACCAGCCTCGACAGCCTTGCCGCCCTCACCTTTCCTCCTCCAGAACAACTACTGGGGGAGTGGAGATAATACAGAGCAGCTCCCGGAGCCACGAGGGAAATCAAAGGGACAGCGTACCCCATCCTGGAACGGCTGACTATCTGGGAGAACCAGCTCCGGTGAGATCACCAAGGGGCACGGGCTTTCCTGGGTGGGACAGCAAGCGACCGGAGTCCCTCCCTTCCACCTTCCCAGGCCAGCTGGTAGAATTGGACAGGCGGTCCCCTTAGGCCGCGGCGGCTGGTGCCCCCACCACACGAGGCCCCCTGGAACAACTGAGATAGTTGGGTCGGAAATCCCCAGACTGCAGAGAACAGTGACCGGGGGATCCCTTCCAAACACGTGACTCCCCCGTCGGCTGGGAGCAGTGCACTCTCCCGGGCTGCGACAGCTGGCGCCCTCCCGCCACGCTTGGTGCCCCGGGCCGACTAGCTAGTTTGGCCGGACGCTCTCCTGTGCTGCGACAGCCGGCGACCCTCCCCGCGTTTGGAACTCCGGGCCGGCTGGCATTCTTCCGGGACGCTTCGGTTGCCGGGCCTCCCCTACGGCGAGAGTTTTCCAGAGTTGAGGGACCCACAGCAACTTTCGCTGGTGGAACCCACAGACAGGCGTGTGCCACGTGTGCCACCTACTGGGCAGGATAGGAAGAACAGATCCCAGAGACTGCGCAGAAAAATCTTTCAACCTGTAGGGTCGAACACCCGGGGAAATCTGACTAAATGCCCAGACGCCAGCAGAAGATAACGGATCACGCTCAGAAAATTGAACATATGGCCCAGTCAAACGAAGAAACCAATAGTTCAAATGAGATACAGGAGCTGAAACAACTAATGCTGAATATACGAACAGAAATGGAAAACCTCTTCAAAAACGAAATCGATAAATTGAGGGAGGACATGAAGAAGACATGGGCTGAACATAAAGAAGAAATAGAAAAACTGAAAAAACAAATCACAGAACTTATGGAAGTGAAAGATAAAGTAGAAAAGATGGAAAAAACAATGGATACCTACAATGACAGATTTAAAGAAACAGAAGATAGAATTAGTGATTTGGAGGATGAAACATCTGAACTCCAAAAAGAAACAGAAACTATCCGGAAAAGAATGGAAAAATTTGAACAAGGTATCAGGGAACTCAAGGACAATGTGAACCGTACAAATATACGTGTAGTGGGTATCCCAGAAGGAGAAGAGAAGGGAAAAGGAGGAGAAAAACTAATGGAAGAAATTATCACTGAAAATTTCCCAACTCTTATGAAAGACCTAAAATTACAGATCCAAGAAGTGCAGCGCACCCCAAAGAGATTAGACACAAATAGGCGTTCCCCAAGACACTTACTAGTTAGAATGTCAGAGGTCAAAGAGAAAGAGAGGATCCTGAAAGCAGCGAGAGAAAAACAATCCGTCACATACAAGGGAAACCCAATAAGACTATGTGTAGATTTCTCAGCAGAAACCATGGAAGCTAGAAGACAGTGGGATGATATATTTAAGTTACTAAAAGAGAAAAACTGCCAGCCAAGACTCCTATATCCAGCAAAATTGTCCTTCAAAAATGAGGGAGAATTTAAAACATTCTCAGACAAAAAGTCACTAAGAGAATTTGTGACCAAGAGACCAGCTTTGCAAGAAATACTAAAGGAAGCACTAGAGTCAGATACAAAAAGACAGAAGAGAGAGACATGGAGAAAAGTGTAGAAAGAAGGAAAGACAGATATGATATATATAATACAAAAGGCAAAATGGTAGAGGAAAATATTATCCAAACAGTAATAACTCTAAATGTCAATGGACTGAATTCCCCAATTAAAAGACATAGACTGGCAGAATGGATTAAAAAACAGGATCCTTCTATATGCTGTCTACAGGAAACACATCTTAGACCCAAAGATAAATATAGGTTGAAAGTGAAAGGTTGGGAAAAGATATTTCATGCAAACAACAACCAGAAAAGAGCAGGAGTGGCTATACTAATATCCAACAAATTAGACTTCAAATGTAAAACAGTTAAAAGAGACAAAGAAGGACACTATATACTAATAAAAGGAACAATTAAACAAGAAGACATAACAATCATAAATATTTACGCACCGAACCAGAATGCCCCAAAATACGTGAGGAATACACTACAAACACTGAAAAGGGAAATAGACACATATACCATAATAGTTGGAGACTTCAATTCACCACTCTCATCAATGGACAGAACATCTACACAGAGGATCAATAAAGAAATAGAGAACCTGAATATTACTATAAATGAACTTGACTTAACAGACATTTATAGGACATTACATCCCACAACAGCAGGATACACCTTTTTTTCAAGTGCTCATGGATCATTCTCAAAGATAGACCATATGCTGGGTCACAAAGCAAGTCTTAACAAATTTAAAAAGATTGAAATCATACACAACACTTTCTCGGATCATAAAGGAATGAAGTTGGAAATCAATAATAGGCGGAGTGCCAGAAAATTCATAAATACATGGAGGCTCAACAACATACTCTTAAACAACAAGTGGGTCAAAGAAGAAATTGCAAGAGAAATTAGTAAATACCTAGAGGCAAATGAAAATGAAGACACAACATATCAAAACTTATGGGATGCAGCAAAGGCAGTGCTAAGAGGGAAATTTATTGCCCTAAATGCCTTTATCAGAAAAGAAGAAAAGGCAAAAATGCAGGAATTAACTGTCCACTTGGAAGAACTGGAGAAAGAACAGCAAACTAATCCCAAAGCAAGCAAAAGGAAAGAAATAACAAAGATCAGAGCAGAAATAAATGAAATTGAAAACATGAAAACAATAGAGAAAATCAATAAGGCCAGAAGTTGGTTCTATGAGAAAATCAACAAGATTGATGGGCCCTTAGCAAGATTGACAAAAAGAAGAAGAGAGAGGATGCAAATAAATAAGATTAGAAATGAAAGAGGAGACATAACTACTGACCTCACAGAAATAAAGGAGGTAATAACAGGATACTATGAACAACTTTACGCTAATAAATACAACAATTTAGAAGAAATGGACAGGTTCCTGGAAAGACATGAACAACCAACTTTGACTCAAGAAGAAATAGACGACCTCAACAAACCAATCACAAGTAAAGAGATTGAATTAGTTATTCAAAACCTCCCTAAAAAGAAAAGTCCAGGACCAGACGGCTTCACATGTGAATTCTATCAAACATTCCAGAAAGAATTAGTACCTACTCTCCTCAAACTCTTCAAAAAAATCGAAGCAGAGGGAAAACTACCTAATTCATTCTATGAAGCCAACATCACCCTCATACCAAAACCAGGCAAAGATATTACAAAAAAAGAAAACTACAGACCAATCTCTCTAATGAATACAGATGCAAAAATCCTCAATAAAATTCTAGCAAATCGTATCCAGCAACACATTAAAAGAATTATACATCATGACCAAGTAGGATTCATCCCAGGTATGCAAGGATGGTTCAACATAAGAAAATCAATTAATGTAATACACCATATCAACAAATCAAAGCAGAAAAATCACATGATCATCTCAATTGATGCAGAGAAGGCATTTGACAAGATTCAACATCCTTTCCTGCTGAAAACACTTCAAAAGATAGGAATACAAGGGAACTTCCTTAAAATGATAGAGGGAATATATGAAAAACCCACAGCTAATATCATCCTCAACGGGGAAAAATTGAAAACTTTCCCCCTAAGATCAGGAACAAGACAAGGATGTCCACTATCACCACTATTATTCAACATTGTGTTGGAAGTTCTAGCCAGAGCAATTAGGCAAGAAAAAGAAATACAAGGCATCAAAATTGGAAAGGAAGAAGTAAAACTATCACTGTTTGCAGACGATATGATACTATATGTAGAAAACCCAGAAAAATCCACAACAAAATTACTAGAGCTAATAAATGAGTACAGCAAAGTAGCAGGCTACAAGATCAACATTCAAAAATCTGTAGCTTTTCTATACACTAGTAATGAACAAGCTGAGGTAGAAATCAAGAAACGAATCCCATTTACAATCGCAACTAAAAGAATAAAATACCTAGGAATAAATTTAACCAAAGAGACAAAAAACCTATATAAAGAAAACTACAAAAAACTGTTAAAAGAAATCACAGAAGACCTAAATAGATGGAAGGGCGTACCGTGTTCATGGATTGGAAGACTAAATATAGTTAAGATGTCAATCCTACCTAAATTGATTTACAGATTCAATGCAATACCAATCAAAATCCCAACAACATATTTTTCAGAAATAGAAAAACCAATAAGCAAATTTATCTGGAAGGGCAGGGTACCCCGAATTGCTAAAAACATCTTGAGGAAAAAAAACGAAGCTGGAGGTCTCGCGCTGCCTGACTTTAAGGCATATTATGAAGCCACAGTGGTCAAAACAGCATGGTATTGGCATAAAGATAGATATATCGACCAATGGAATCGAATAGAGTGCTCAGATATAGACCCTCTCATCTATGGACATTTGATCTTTGATAAGGCAGTCAAGCCAACTCACCTGGGACAGAACAGTCTCTTCAATAAATGGTGCCTAGAGAACTGGATATCCATATGCAAAAGAATGAAAGAAGACCCATCTCTCACACCCTATACAAAAGTTAACTCAAAATGGATCAAAGATCTAAACATTAGGTCTAAGACCATAAAACAGTTAGAGGAAAATGTTGGGAGATATCTTATGGATCTTACAACTG
This sequence comes from Tamandua tetradactyla, assembly GCF_023851605.1. Lineage (NCBI taxonomy): Eukaryota > Metazoa > Chordata > Mammalia > Pilosa > Myrmecophagidae > Tamandua > Tamandua tetradactyla. The sequence continues at coordinate 228,525,475 of NC_135327.1, read as the reverse complement.
GAGGTGGTTTTATGGACCTTAAACCTAAAGCAAGAACACTGAAGAAGGAAATAAATAAATGGGAGCTTCTCAAAATTAAACACTTTTGTGCATCAGAGAACTTCATCAAGAAAGTAGAAAGACAGCCTACACAATGGGAGACAATATTTGGAAATGACATATCAGATAAGGGTCTAGTATCCAGAATTTATAAAGAGATTATTCAACTCAACAACAAAAAGACAGCCAACCCAATTACAAAATGGGAAAAAGACTTAAACAGACACCTACCAGAAGAAGAAATACGGATGGCCAAGAGGCACATGAAGAGATGCTCAATGTCCCTGGCCATTAGAGAAATGCAAATCAAAACCACAATGAGATATCATCTCACACCCACCAGAATGGCCATTATCAACAAAACAGAAAATGACAAGTGCTGGAGAGGATGCGGAGAAAGAGGCACACTTATTCACTGTTGGTGGGAATGTCAAAGGGTGCAACCACTGTGGAAGGCAGTTTGGCGGTTCCTCAAAAAGCTGAATATAGAATTGCCATACGACCCAGCAATACCATTGCTAGGTATCTACTCAAAGGACTTAAGGGCAAAGACACAAACGGACATTTGCACACCAATGTTTATAGCAGCGTTATTTACAATTGCAAAGAGATGGAAACAGCCAAAATCTCCATCAACAGAAGAGTGGCTAAACAAACTGTGGTATATACATACGATGGAATATTATGCAGCTTTAAGACAAGATAAACTTGTGAACCATGTAATAACATGGATGGACCTAGAGAATATTATGCTGAGTGAATCCAGCCAAAAACTAAAGGACAAATACTGTATGGTCCCACTGTTGTGAACGGACATTCGAGAATAAACTTGAAATATGTCATTGGTAACAGAGTTCAGCAGGAGTTAGAAACAGGGTAAGACAATGGGTAATTGAAGCTGAAGGGATACAGATTGTGCAACAGGACTAGATACAAAAACTCAAAAATGGACAGCACGATAATACCTAATTGTAAAGTAATCATGTTAAAATACTGAATGAAGCTGCATCTGAGCTATAGGGTTTTTTTTTTGTTTTTGTTTGCTTGTTGGTTTGTTTGTTGTTGTTGTTTTTTACTATTACTACTACTTTTATTTCTTTTTTTTATATTGACATTTTATATCTTTTTCTGTTGTGTTGCTAGTTCCTCTAAACTGATGCAAATGTACTAAGAAACAATGATCATGCATCTATGTGATGATGTTAAGAATTACTGAGTGCATATGTAGAATGGTATGATTTCTAAATGTTGTGTTAATTTCTTTTTTTTCTTTCCGTTAATAAAAAAAAAAAAAAAAAAGTTAACTCAAAATGGATCAAAGATCTAAACATTGGGTCTAAGACCATAAAACAGTTAGAGGAAAATGTTGGGAGATATCTTATGGATCTTACAACTGGAGGTGGTTTTATGGACCTTAAACCTAAAGCAAGAACACTGAAGAAGGAAATAAATAAATGGGAGCTCCTCAAAATTAAACACTTTTGTGCATCAAAGAACTTCATCAAGAAAGTAGAAAGACAGCCTACACAATGGGAGACAATATTTGGAAACGACATATCAGATAAAGGTCTAGTATCCAGAATTTATAAAGAGATTGTTCAACTCAACAACAAAAAGACAGCCAACCCAATTACAAAATGGGAAAAAGACTTAAACAGACACCTACCAGAAGAAGAAATACGGATGGCCAAGAGGCACATGAAGAGATGCTCAATGTCCCTGGCCATTAGAGAAATGCAAATCAAAACCACAATGAGATATCATCTCACACCCACCAGAATGGCCATTATCAACAAAACAGAAAATGACAAGTGCTGGAGAGGATGCGGAGAAAGAGGCACACTTATCCACTGTTGGTGGGAATGTCAAAGGGTGCAACCACTGTGGAAGGCAGTTTGGCGGTTCCTCAAAAAGCTGAATATAGAATTGCCATACGACCCAGCAATACCATTGCTGGGTATCTACTCAAAGGACTTAAGGGCAAAGACACAAACGGACATTTGCACACCAATGTTTATAGCAGCGTTATTTACAATTGCAAAGAGATGGAAACAGCCAAAATCTCCATCAACAGAAGAGTGGCTAAACAAACTGTGGTATATACATACGATGGAATATTATGCAGCTTTAAGACAAGATAAACTTATGAACCATGTAATAACATGGATGGACCTAGAGAATATTATGCTGAGTGAATCCAGCCAAAAACTAAAGGACAAATACTGTATGGTCCCACTGATGTGAACGGACATTCGAGAATAAACTTGAAATATGTCATTGGTAACAGAGTTCAGCAGGAGTTAGAAACAGGGTAAGACAATGGGTAATTGAAGCTGAAGGGATACAGACTGTGCAACAGGACTAGATACAAAAACTCAAAAATGGACAGCACAATAATACCTAATTGTAAAGTAATCATGTTAAAATACTGTATGAAGCTGCATCTGAGCTATAGGGTTTTTTTTGTTTTTGTTTGCTTGTTGGTTTGTTTGTTGTTGTTGTTTTTTACTATTATTACTACTTTTATTTCTTTTCTTTATATTAACATTTTATATCTTTTTCTGTTGTGTTGCTAGTTCCTCTAAACTGATACAAATGTACTAAGAAACAATGATCATGCATCTATGTGATGATGTTAAGAATTACTGAGTGCATATGTAGAATGGTATGATTTCTAAATGTTGTGTTAATTTCTTTTTTTTTTCTTTCCGTTAATAAAAAAATAAAAAAAAAAATAAAAAAAAATAACCTATTAATCCATTTAGGCCCATGGGAAAGCCTGTGGGTCAAACTCAGGGCTGCTCATGCATTCAGGTATCGTTTGCTCTTCAAAAACGAAGTTCTTACAATCACCCCGAGGGGACCACTGCATTTATGGAATAAATAGTCCTAGCAAAATGAAGTCAAATATTCAACAGAGGTTGAAAAATAAGGAAATGAAAAACAAAGGTGTAGCTGAGGAGACCCATGATATCTCTATACAGGCTAAGACTGAAAACAAACTCAGGACTCATTCCTTGGTGCTAAATGTGATGTCATTACACTGTGACAAACTCTTTCTAAAAAACCTTAGGATTCCACTAAAGTTTTCCCAATTCAAAAGTTACTTTTCCTAGCAACATCCTTATATGTGAGGATCTTAACTTTTACAAAATAGTGTTAGATCAAATTCCAAAAGCGTCTCAACACTCCGTCAACTCCACTCCCATGTGCAGTGACATGCGGCAAACACAGACGCAGTCAGACCCGCTGTGATAAGAAAGCCAAAACCGTCCAGCACGTAGCACATGGCGGCAATGCAGCAGGAACTCAACAAATGCTTGTTGAAGGAAATAATGAATACCCGACATAAGAAAACTAGATATTTTAACAGTGTACACTTATTTTTGGAAGCATTTTATTGCTCTCTGTTAACTGGAGGGATCTAATTGTTTAAAGTAAAGGGCTCTGCCTTGATTGTTATTTGTTTAAAAAACGCATTCTTGTTTCACAGATTACACAATTTACAAGAAGGCTCAAGCTCAGAAAACACGTTACAGGGCTTACAGATTCAAGGCAGAAGCTTTTCATTTAAAAAAAAAAACATAGATTGCAGACTCGACCATGACATAAACAGGTGTATTCGTGATTTAACTTTGAGTTTCAAGAATATTAAGTGATACAACCTTATATATATATATATACTATTCAAGCATAAACTATGTTTATGGAGATGTGATTTAATCAAGAGTGGTTGTTAAACTGGATTAGGTGACTACATGTCTCCACCCATTTGGGTGGGTCTTGACTGGTTTAGTGGAGTCCTGTAAAAGAGGAAACATTTTGGAGAATAAAAGATTTGGAGAGAGCAGAGCATGCTGCAGCACCATGAAGCAGAGAGTCCACAAGCCAGCAACCTTTAGAGGTGAAAAAGGAAAACGCCTCCTGGGGAGCTTCATGAAACCGGAAGCCAGGAGAGAAAGCTAGCAGATTATGCCTTTTTGCCATGTGCCCTTCCAGCTGAGAGAGAAGCTCTGACTGCCTTCTCACTTGAGAGAGAGACCCTGAACTTCATTGGCCTTCTTGAACCAAGGTATCTTTCCCTGGATGGATGTCTTGATTGGACATTTCTATAGACTTGTTTTAATTGGGACATTTTCTCGGCCTTAGAACTGTAAACTAGTAACTCATTAAATTCCCCTTTTTAAAAGCCACTCCATTCCTGGTATATTGCATTCCAGCAGCTAGCAAACTAGAATACTCTCCATCTGTAATTGACAGATGTGGAGGCAAGAGTTGAACTGAGCCATCAATCAACTGGACCTAATTGATCTTTATAGACTAATGCATCCAACAACAGCAAAACGTATGTTCTTCTCAAAGTCCCATGGGAGCTTCACCAAAGTCATCTTCATTCAAAGCCATCAATGCATCTTAACAAATTTTAAAGAATAAAAATCATATAAAATTTACTCTCAGACCTCAATGGAATTAAACTAGAAGCCAGTAACAGAACAATAACTGGAAAATCCAAAATTATTTGAGGCTTCAATAACGCAACTCCTAAATGACACATAAATCAAAGAAGAAGCCTTAAGACATTTAAAATATATTTATTTTGAACTAAATGAAAATGAAAAATAAAATAATATTTTATGGATGCAGTGAAGCCGGCCTTAGAGAGAAAGTAATAGTACTGAATGAATACACTAGTAGGAAAAAAGTTCTAAAAATCTATAATGTATGCTTCCATCTTAGTAAACTAGAAAAAGAAGATAAAATTAAATCCAAAGTAAGCAGAATAAATAAATAATAAAAAATTGAAGCAGAAATCAAGGAAATTGAAAACAGGAAAAAAATAGAGAAAGTTAACAAAACCGAAAGCTGGTTCTCTGAAAAGATCAATAAAATGAATAAATGTCTTACCAGAGTAAACAGGAAAAAAGAGAAAGACACAAATTACTAATCAAAGTAATTTACTAATTTAGAAATTTACTAATTTTCACTTCTAAATTACTAATTTAGAAGTGAAAGAAGGACCACCGCTATGGATGCCATGGATAATAAAGGATAATTAAGGAATATTAATAACAAATCTATGCCTACAATTTTGATAATTTAAGTGGAACAGATCAAATGCTTGATAGACACAACCCACCAAAACTCATTCAAGGAGAGGTAGAAAATCTGAATAGAATTTTATCTATTAAATAAGTTGAATCAATAGTGAATAACCCTCCAAAACAAAAAGTACAAATAATGATTTTACTCATTAATTCAACGAAACATTTAAGGAAAGAAATGATACCAATTATCTACTAACTCTTTGAGAATTAGAGGCAAGAATTCCTAATTCATTCTAGGAAGACCAGAATTACTCTAATACAAAACCAGACAAAGACCTTACAAGAAAGGAAAACTATAGGCCAGCATCTCTCATACACATAGACGCTAAAATCGTCAACAAATATACTATCATCTCAAATTCGACACTGTATAGAAAGAATTATATACCACAACCAAATGCAATTTATTCCAGCTATTCCAGGCTGGTATAACATTTGAATCTCAATTAATGTAACCCTCACAACAGGGTAAAGCAAAAAATCGTATAGTCATATAAACTGATGCAGAAAAAACACTTTAAAAATCCAGCACCCACTTATTATTTTAAAAATCTATCAGCAAACTAGAAATAAAGAAGACCTTACTCAACTTGATAAAGAATATTTATAAAACTCTGCTGCTAACATCCTACTTAATGGTGAAAAATGGGGTGTTTTTCCTAAGATTAGTGGGAGTCATCCCCTCACACCACCGATGTTCAACAAGGCACAAGAAATCCTAGCTAGTGTAATAGCACAAGAAAGAGTAATAAAATGTATACAGATTGAGAGAAAAAAGCAAAACTGTCTTCGCTCACAGATGATATGATTGCCTATATGCAAAATTTCAAAGAATTAACAAAAAAATTCATCATAGGAAATAAGGTTAGTATATCAAAATTAGTATATATACCAGCAAGAGCAACTGGAATTTGAAATTTAAAACACGATACCATTTGTTAGAACCAAAAAAAAATATATCACTTAGGTTAAAATATAACAAAACATGCATAGGGTCTATATGCAGAAAACTACAAAACTCTGATGAAAGAAATCAAAGATCTAACTATAAGGAGAGCTATTCATGTTTATGAATTGGAAGACTTGCTATTGTTAAGATGTCAGTTCCTGACAACTTGACCTGTAGATTCAATGTGATCCCAATCAAAACCCCAACAAGTTATCTTGTGGATATCAGCAAACTGATTCTAAAGTGTATATGGAAAAGCAAAAGACAATACTGAAGAAGAGTAAAGTCAGAGGACAACACTATCCAACTTTAAGGCTTACTAAGACAATGTAGTATTGTATAATAAAATCAAGACAGTGTAGTATTGGCCAAAGAATAGAAAAATAGATCAATGGGACAAAATAGAGATCCTAGAAATAGATTCGCACAAATATAGTCAGTGATCTTTTCAACAAATGGTATTGGAAATACTGGGCATCTACATGAAAAAAAATCTAGATATAGATCTTATAACTTTCACAAAAATTAACTCAAAATATAATAGAGGTCTAAATATAAAATGCAATAATATAAAAAACCTAAGAGAAAACATGGAAGAAAATCTACATGATCTTCAGCTTGTTAATAACTTTTTAGATATAATACCAAAAGAATGATTCATGAAAGAATAAATTGATAAGTTGGACTTCATTAAAACTTACAACTTCTTCTCTGAAAAAGACACTTTCAAGAGAATGAAAAGAGAATTCACAGAAAGGGAGAAAATATTTGCATAGTTTATATCTGATAAAGGACTTATGTCCAGAATAAACAAAGAACTCTTAAAATTCAACAATAAGAAAACAAACAGCAAAATTATAAAGTGGCAAAAGATCTAACAGACACCTCATCAAAGAATATATCCTGATGGCAAATAAGCATATGAAAAGATGCTCAATATCATATATCATTAGGGATTTGCAAATTAAAACAAAAATGAGTTACCACTGTACTCCTATTAAAAGGAGTAAAATCCAAAACAATGGCAACACCAAATGCTGGTGAGGATGTGGGGGCAATAGCAACTCTCACTCATTGCTGGTAATTAAAACTGGTAATAGTGCCTGTCTCTTAGGTAGGCACTTGTGGGGTTGAGGAATGAGGTGAAGGGAGAATTTTTACTGCATCCTTTTTATAGAGTTAAAAATATGTAGCACTTATTTTTAAAAATAATTAAACAAAAAAATCTTGGCTCCATCTAGAATTTGTTTTGATTTAAAAAGTGAAATACAGACAGATTTAATTTTTTTGCAAATGCCTAGCCATTTGGCCATTTATTAAATAATACCTCTTTCCTCACATTGATTCGAATGTATCCTTTATTATATCTCCAACTACCATATAAATTCAAATCTATTTTGACTTTATGTTTTATGTGTTCTATTTTTCTGTTCATGAAAGAGTCAAAGCCAAAAGAAAAATGAAATCATAAAAGAATTGGGAAAGACATGAACACTATTTATATGATGTAGGAGGTAGCAGAGGGGAAAATTGATTCCAAAATAAAAGAAAAGAAGGAATAATAATAAAGAGAATGACAGAATTGACTACAAGCAAATTAAATAATGTAGACACATAAAAATATACTAGACCCCTACTTCACACCTTACACAAAAATCAGCTCAAAATGGATCAAAAACCTATATATAAGAGCTAGAACTATCAAAACCCTGGAAGAAAACATAGTGAAGCATCTTCAAGATCTTGTGGTAAGCAATGATTTCTTAGACTTTACACATAAAGCACAAGCAACAAAAGGAAAAGTAGATAAATGGGACCTCATTAAATTTAAAACATTTAAACTTTTGTTTCTCAAAGGACTTTATCATGAAAGTAATGTGACAACCTAAGCAATGGTGGAAAATATTTGGAAATCACATATGCAATAAGAGTTAAATATCCAGAATATATAAAGAAATCCTTCAACTCTATAAGACAAGCAACCCAATTTAAAAATGGGCCGAAGACTTGAACAGACATCTCTCCAAAGAAGAAATTCAAATGGCCAGCAAAAACATGAAAAGACAGTCAGCATCATTAGCCACCAGGGAAATGCAAATCAAATCCACAATGGAGTATCATTTCAGACCTACTAGAATGGCCACTATTAAAAAAACAGAAAGCTACAATATTGGAGAGGATGTAGAGAAACAGAAAACCTCGTTCACTGCTGGTGACAATGTAAAATGGTAGAGCTGCTATGGAAGACAGTTTGGTGGGTCCTCAGAAAGTTAAGTACAGAATTACCATATGACCCGGCAATCCGCCTACTAGGTATATACCCCCAAGAATTGAAAGCAGCGACCTGAATAGATATTGTCACACCAATGTTCACAGTGGTATTATTCACAATTGCCAAACTATGGAAGCAAACCAAGTTTCCATCAACTGATGAATGGAGAAACAAAATGAGGTACATATGTGCAATGGAATACGATTCAGCAGTAAAAGGAATGAAGTGCAAATATATCTGACAATATGAATGAATCCTGAAGGCATTATGTTGAATGAAATAAGACAGAATCAAAAGGACAAATATCATGTGATCTCACTGATACGAAATAATTAAAATAAACAAACTCATAGAGTCAGAATCCAAAATGCAGATTACCAGAGGATGGAGTGGGGCAGGGAATGGACAGTTAATGCTTAAAGTGTACAATGTTCCCATTTGGAAAGGTGGAACTATTTTGTTAATGGATGCTGGGGATGGTAGCACAAATATGAATGTTGTTAACAGCTCTTAAATGTATATCTAATTGTGGTTAAAAGGGGAAATATTAGGTTGTATATATGATAACAGAATTTTTAAAAGTTTTTTTAAATCCATGGAACTGTACTACAAAAACAGTTAAACCTACCCGTTAAACCATGTGCTATAGTTAATAGTACAATTCTAAAATTGTGCCCTCATCAGTTGTAACAGATGTTCCAAACCAATGAAAGGTTTTAATAAGAGGATGATATATGGGAGTTCTGTATTTTATGCATGATTGTTCTGTGAAACCACAACTTCTCTAATTAAAAAAAGAGAAAATACATTGGCAGATTTTTTTCTCTATTTGGGGTTAAGTGTGATTTTTTTCCTGGATTTATATTTTTTAATTTTTTCCACTTCTCTATAAAAAGTATTCCTTTTCAATCAGAAAAATGCTATTAAACAAAAAAATAAAATGAAGAGTTTAACCAGGTGACATAGCTGAAGAGAAGGCTACCCCATCTCATCACAGAGAATGCCAAAACCTACTGTGTGTCGTTTCTCACAATTTCTTTTCATGGTTTGTGCTGGTCTGAAAGGATGTGTGTCCCCTAGAAAAGCCATATTTTAATCCTAATCCCATTTTGTAAAGGCAGCCGTTTCTTCTAATCCCTATTCAGCATTGTATGTTTGGAGCTGCAATTAGATCATCTCCCTGGAGATGTGATGTAATCGAGAGTGGTTGTTAAACTGGATTAGATGACGACGTGTCTCCACCCATTAGGATGGGCCTTGATTAGTTTCTGAAGTCCTGTAAAAGAGGAAACATTTTGGAGAATGAGAGATTCAGAGAGAGCAGAGAATGCTGCAGCACCATGAAGCAGAGAGTCCATCAGCCAGCACTTTGGAGATGAAGAAGGAAAATGCTTCCCGGGGAGCTTCATGAAACAGGAAGCCAGGAGAAGAAGCTAGCAGATGATGCCATATTCTCCGTGTGCCCTTCCAGACGAGAGTGGAACCCTGACCGTGTTCACCATGTACCTTTCCAGATGAAAGAGAAACTCTGACTGTTTGCCATGTGCCCTTCCACTTGAGAGAGAGGCCCTGAACTTCATCAACCTACTTGAATCAAGGTATCTTTCCCTGGATGCCTTAGATTGGACATTTCTATAGACTTGCTTTAACTGGGACATTTTCTTGGCCTTAGAACTGTAAACTAGCATCTGATTAAATTCCCCTTTTAAAAAGCCATTCCATTTCTGGTATATTGCATTCCAGCAGCTAGCAAACTAGAACATGACTATAATGTGTTATTTGTGCAAATATTTTTTATTTGTCTCCCCTTCTCATTCCCAAATCCACCAGCCTTTCTCCATCAGGGGTCGGAGGGCCAATTAAGTCCTAATGCTTTAGAGTCCATCACCTAGGGTGACCTAGCTTCTCTCCACTGCATCTGGAATGGTCCTAGGGACCCATCCTTAGAGATGCTGAGAAGGTGTCAAGCAATTCAGAAGGGTACCCTGGTTGAGAAGATGCTAAGCTGCCTGAGGGCATGGAAGACATCTATCTTATTTGGGACTTGTGCTGAGCATGAGACCCTGTGTCTGATAACACACTTGGGGTCCCACTGATATCTGCCAGTGAGTCCTCCAACTCAGCACAGTACCAAACAGTGAACTCTGGAGGTATCTGAGGTTCTACAGTCTTTTCTTTCAGGGACAAAAATATTATGAAGAAATTGGACACCACTGGGCATTTGGACCTTGTAGGCAGTTGACTCGGATAACTGGGACCCAAAGGGGAGATACACATTTGTATCACCGAGAAAAGAAAAACAATAACACTTTAGTGCTCAAGTTTTTAAAGCACAGTATCAGCTGGACACTAAATGCTCCATGGAGCCATTTTCTAGCCTACATGGGGTAAGCAAACACACCAGTAGAACCTTGAGTCCTAATTTTGGGAAACTTTCCTTATTTTCTTAGTAACAGATGTGATTAAAGTGATTAGAAAAATAACAACATAAAAACTTAATTGAAATTGGGAATTAGGTAAGGCACCTCAGATAATTCCCGATATGCTTTATTTTGATAACATTATTTCTCACTAGAGGCTAAGAATTCACTCGTAAATTATTCACGTAATTCCTGTTTAACCCACAGCTGTTGCTAGGAAGACTAGAGACTTGATTATCTCATACGCTGTCCTAGTGATGTCCTCTCAGTGGTGCTACTGCAAACTTTCCTCCCTTGGTAGTACAACTTTCTAATTCACCACAGACCCTTGATGCCCACTTACTCACTCTTTCTTCTTGCTTGTTGGTGGCAGTTGTTAAGGATCAATCAGTTCTACAGGTGTCCAGGGCCATGTTTGACTTTCTTCTCCATTAAACCATAGAAGAAAATAACTGTCTGACGGCAGACCCGTCTGATGCTCTGTGGATGTCCCCTTCAGATCCGCTGGTGTTCTCATGGGTGTTTGCTTTATGGAGTTTCCTTAAGCCACACTAATGAGTCTCTCTTTAACCTTGCGTGTTTGTTGCTGTGCTGGTTTAGCTGTTCTGTACCCCAGGAAAGACCATGTTCCTTTAATCCATTCCTGTGGGTGCAGACCTATTGTGGGTGGGACCTTTTAATTAGCTTGTTTCAATTGAGACGTGATCTACACCATTCAAAGTGGGTCTTAATCATTTACTGGAGTCCTTTGTAACGAGATAAAAGACAGCAAAAGCCCAGAATGCTGAGAGAGAAAGGTGCAAAGATTAACTGGAGAAAGCCACTGAAATCAGAACCCAGGAGAAAAGGACCAGCAGATGTCACCATGTGCCTTCCCATGTGAAAGAGGAGACCCGGATGCCAACAGCCTTTTCTCAGAGAAGGTATCTTGTTCTTTTTAACACCTTAATTCAGACATTTTCATGGCCTTAGTACTGTAAACTTGTAACCTATTAACCCCCCATTGAAAAAGCCACCTATTTCTTGTATATTGCATTATGGCAGCTTTAACAAACTGAAACATCTGGTATAGACATGATATATATATTATTTTCTCTCACCTGTAATTCAACCTGAGACTGCACACCAACCACCATTTCTGGCCCAGAAGAGAGTTCTTTTTATACAGTACAAAAATAAAGTCTTTCTCCTAGATTGCAAGCTTTTACAGCAGACACATTAAGTCCAGAGTCATGATTATTATTTCTGGATTTTGAGAGGCTGTTTTATATATATAACCTGGTATTTGGAGGTAAAAATGAAGCCGAACAGGTTGGGGTTAAAGTAATTCAGAGCACAGGGGTAAGGAAGGCAGTGTCTATATTTTAGACCATTGGTCTCAGAGACCAATGTAAGGAAGTTCCAATGTTTGATCTGGAACTGAAATTTTCTGTAGTGCATAATCTAATTCAACCTATCTGTATAGCTCATTTGAACAATTAAAACACAGGAAGCACAGAATAAGAAAGAGGTCCTTTAATACTGTATAGATTATTGTAATGCCTGGAAACATCCTGGAGTATATTAAGCAGATAATCAAAAAGTATTGGTAAATTCCCCTGAGGGAAGGGAGAAAGAATATGGAACTATTAAACCCTACCATCAGGGAATCTTTTGATACTGTGTCAAATTTTAGGGATACCCAAATCAATAGGCCATGTCCTTGATCATGAGGCTTACTCTTGTGAAGCTTATGTAGGTAGCAGAGAAGCTTAGACTACCTATAGGTATGTCTAAGAGTTACTTCTGGAGAACCTCTGTTGTTGCTCAGATGTGGCCTCAGTCTCTGTAAGCCCAACTCTGCAAGTGCAATCATTGCCCTTCCTATAACGTGGGACATGACATCCAGGAGTGAAAGTCTCCCTGGTGACAAGAGAGATGACCCCCAGGGATGAATCCAGACCTGGCACTGTGGGATCAACAATTCCATCCTGACCAAAAGGGGCAAAAGAAATGTAATTAATATCAGTGGCAGATAGACTTCAAATAGAGTCGAGAGGCTACTCTGGAGGTTGCTGTTATGCAATCTTCAGGTAGACCTTGCTACCTATCATAACCTGCCAACCCCCAACCAGGACCATTCCAGCCAA